>NW_015170323.1:402487-416140 GCF_001447785.1 Gekko japonicus | reverse complement strand
GCACGTCCCCCCCCCCCTACTTTCTCTGTTTTTAAATATCAGCAGCAACTATCTGGAACACTTTCCCTATGAAGAAAGGTTAAAGAGGTTGAGGCTCTTTAGCTTCGAAGAACGACGATTGAGGGGTGACATGATAGAGGTTTACAAAATTATGCATGGGATAGAGAAAGTAGAGAAAGAAGTACTTTTCTCCCTTTCTCACAATGCAAGGACTCATGGCACTCAATGAAATTGATGAGCAGTCGGGTTAGAATGGATAAAAGGAAGTCCTCCTTCACCCACAGAGTAATTAACACATGGAATTCACTGCCGCAGGAAGTGGTGGCAGCTACAAGCATAGACGGGCTTGGATAAACATATGGAGCAGAGGT
Organism: Gekko japonicus; assembly: GCF_001447785.1. Classification (NCBI taxonomy): domain Eukaryota; kingdom Metazoa; phylum Chordata; class Lepidosauria; order Squamata; family Gekkonidae; genus Gekko; species Gekko japonicus. The sequence continues at coordinate 415,769 of NW_015170323.1, read as the reverse complement.
CCTTGAGTGGCTGCAAGGTATAGGTGAAACACTCTGTCTGGGGCAACGATGCTCTGTATTCTTGGTGCTCAAGGGGCCACATTGAGAGGGCTTTTGGAGTTCTGGCTCCACTGGTGGGCCTCCTGATGGCCCCTGGGTTTTGGCCCCTGTGTGACACAGAGTGTTGGACTGGATGGGCCGCTGGCCTGATCCAATATGGCTTCTCTTATGCTCTTATGAAATGATGTCATAACATTGTTCTTGAAAAGCCTCACAGACTGGGTCAAACCCTTGAGGGGATCCAGAAAGGGGGGATATAACTTGTAGGCTTGCCAACTAGGGTTGCAAATCTCCTGGTGGCACCTGGAGATCTCCCACTGTTACGACTGATCTCTAAATGACCAAGATTAGTTCCACTGGTGAAAATGGCCGCTTTGGACGGTGGACTCTATGGACTTATACCCTGCTGAGGTCCCTCCCCTCCCCAAACCCCGCCCTCCCCAGGCTACACCCCAAAATATCCTGGTATTTCCCAACCCAGATCTGGCAACCCTGTTGCCAGCCTCCAGGTGGGGCCTGGAGATCTCTCAGAATCATAGTTCACCTCTCCAGACAACAGAGATCAGTTCCTCTGGATAAAATGGCAGCTTCAGAAGGTGGTCTCTATGGCATTCTAACCTGCTGAGGTTCCTCTCTTCTCAACCTCCCCTGTCCAGGCTCCATCCTTCAAATCTACAGGAGTTTCTCAACCTGGACTTCATAATCCTACATAAGAGCAGGTAGATATGAGTCCAGTAGCTCCTTACAAACCAACAAGAATTTCAGGGTATAAGATTTCAAGAGTCAAAGTTTCCTTGTCAGACATGCTATACAGGAGCCATTAGACATTTCCTCCAGTTCCTGAAATGGGAACTTTTCCAGGGGCATTTCCCTTCCCAATCCGCCCCTGACTCCACTCCATTAGAACTCCAAACATGGATGGGTGATGGTGGGCTCGACCCCTTCTATGGCCAGCACAGGGTTTCATCATTTGAGAGGTTTTGTCCTGCTGCAGGGACGAGGGAGGGAGGAAGGAAACGGGTTGCTTAGCAACCACGTATGTTTACCTGCTCCCCTAGGGGGAAATAAAGGGAAGGTTTGTTTGTGTGGAATTTTAAACCCAGCCAGTCTCCAGGGGTCAGGAAGGATCAGCCAACAAGAAGTAGCGTATCCGTCCGGAACAATTAACAATGTCTCTTGATTTGACTAAACCTAGACATCAAATCCTCTCCCCCTCCCCTGTTTGTGTGCAAAGGGCCCTCAAGTCGCAGCTGACTTATGGCAACCCCAGCAAGAGACTTTAGGGGCAAGAGAGAAGCAGAGCTCATTGGCCATTGTCTTCCTCTGCAGAGCCTTCCTTGGTGGTCGCCCATCCGAGGACTGACCCTGCTTAGCTTCCAAGACCGGAAGAGATCGGGCTAGACCATGCCACCTCTCCCTCTCCCTACCCCCAAAATCCTGTTAATTTTTTATTCAGTTGGATAGTCTATGGCGGGGAGGTGACCAGGGACTTTGAGAATGAGGTACAGGCTCACAGCTATGAGGATTGCCTGCCCCCCCCCCCCGGCTGAATCATAACCAGTGTAGTGTAGTGGCTAGGGTGCAGGGGTCATTTCGTAGAAAAAGAGGTGCAGGAGCTCATTAGCACAAATCATTAGCATAACTTATTTGCATATGCCACACCCCCTGACATCACCGGAAGTGTGTCAGAAGGCAACACCCACCGCTCAGGCACCACTGGACTGTTTTGGATTGCTAGCTATTTGGGGGAGGGGGTGACCGTGCAGATCTGTCCTCGCAGAGGAGGGAGAGCTTGTACCTGAATAAAACTTGGTCTTAAAGGTACCGCTGGACTGTTTTGGATTGCTAGCTATATGGGGAGGGCCCTGCAACTTACCTGGCTGCTTCTTGCTCTGACTGAGGGCCGTTGGGAGCAGGAGGTGGGGCTTGTTGCATGTGCCCGCCCCCTGAGCTCTTTACTGCCGGAGCTCCGCTCCTGTGCGCTCCTGCAGGAAATGACCCCTGCTAGGGTGTCAGATTGAATCCCCACTCTGCTGTGGAAGCTTGCTGTGTGACACTGAACTGGGGTTGCCAACCTCCAGGTGGCGGCTGGAGATCCCCCGCTATTCCAACTGATCTCCAGGCGACAGAGATCAGTTCCCCTGGAGAAAGTGGCTGCTTTGGAAGGTGGACTCTGTGGCATAACACCCCTTCTGAAGCTCCTCCCCTCCCCAAACCTCACTCTTCTCAGGCTCCATCCCCAAAATCTCCAGGTGTTTCCCAACCTGGAGCTGGCAACCCTACAATGAACTGTGAACAAAAAGGGAAACAAACTTAACCCTGAAACCTAGGATCAAGAACCTAAAAAGGTAAGCCAAAATGAGTAGAGGGCCAACCATTAAACCTTAATATATACAATATGCAAAAATACATGTATTTATTTGTAAAGAATTTAAAAATACGTGGGGCCCCTATATGTTTTTTTAATTCTTTGCAAATAAATACATGTATTTTTACATATTACATATATTAAGTTTTAATTGTTGGCCCTCTAGTTAGTTTGGCTTACCTTTTTAGGTTCTTAACCCTACACTGAACCCAGCCCCCTTCTCTTTCAGCCTCACCTACCTTGCAGGGTTGTTGTGAGGACGGAAAGGAGGTGGGGAGAGCGATGCTGTAAGCCGCTTTGGCCCCCTTAGAGGAGCAAAGGGGGTATAAATATCTCAAATTTTAAAAAAGCCTGAACCCAGGAGTCTGAATTGGACATCAGGCCGGGTGTGTGTGTGTCCCAAATGGGGGGCTGCCCAAATGTGAAGCTGTCTGTCTGGCTGAAGTGGTAGAAATTGGGGGGGGGGGCAATCTATGTGGCTCAGAGATGCAGCTAATGCAGGAAGTCAAAGCAGGAAGTTGGAGGCCGCAAAGCCGGAAGTGTCTGTTGTTGCTGATAAGGGCTGCCTGCTGAGAAACGGGGGCTCAGAAGCTGCCTGCTTGGGGGGGGGGACTTTAAATAGCTCTCCCATCTCCTATAATAAAGGCTAGAGGCGGGGGTGGGCTCCTCCCTAAGAGGGCATGATGCTTTCAAGATGTTTTGTACAATACGTTATATGGTGTGTGTGTGTGTGTGTGTGTGTGTGTGTGTGTTAGTCTTTAGCCTTCAGCTATTGTTTCTGGTAGTAGAAACACTCATGCAGGATCCTTCTGCACCTCAGTAGCTGGACAGCAAATTCCGTAAACAGTCATGGATTTATCCAGCTGTAGATCCAGGCCACGCCTAGCACGAGTAGTACCTTCCCCATTAAGACTAGGGGGAGCAGAGCCGCCAGCCAAGGAGAGACGGCTTGGTGCAGCGGTTAAAGCATTAGACTACTAGGCTCTGGAAGATCCGGGTTCGAATCCCCATGCTGCTGGGGAAGCTCACTGAGTGGCCTCGAGCCAACCCCCCGCCCCTCAGCCTAGCCTCCCTCGCAGAGTCGTTGTGAGAGTAAAATGGAGCTGGAGGGGGCGTGGCTGAGTGGCTGAGCGTCTGCTTGGCATGCAGAAGGTCCCGGGTTCAATCCCTGCGATCTTCAGCAAAAAGGATCAGGTAATGGGTGATGTGGAAGATGTCTGCCTGAGACCATGGAGAGCAGACAATACTGAACTCGATGCACCAATGTCCTGATTCGGTATTAGGCGGCAGCTTCATGTGTTCATGGGAGCAAGAGGGAGATGAGGGTTGCCAACTCTGAGTTGAGAAATTCCTGAATTTTTGCCAGTGGATCTTGGGGGAGGGTAGGGTTTGGGAAGCGGAGGGACCCCAGCAGGGTATAATGCCACAGAGTCCACCCTCCAAAGCAGCCATTTTCTCTGGGGAACTGATCTCTGTACTCTGGAGAGCACTTGTGATTCCAGGAGATCCCCAGGCCTCACCTGGAGGTTGGCAAACCTCCGTGGCCAATGTTCCCTCTAAGCTGTGGAGTCTTGTGAGCAAAAATTGTACTTTGTGAGTTACTGGCATTAAAGTGGTGAGCGAGTGATTTGGCTGCTGCACAAATTAGTTTGCTCTGCAGCCCTCCTTCCTGAGCTAAGACCAAAATGTGTGAGCTGGAGGCTAAAAAACTGTGAGCTAGCTCACACTAACTCAGCTCACTGGAGACCACCCTTAACTCCATGGAGGTAGCGTGGAATAAAAAATGTACTAAATCAATAAGGTTGCCAACTGATGTGGGGGGGACACCTGACCTAATCCTGTGTCTTTAAAGGCAGTCTGAGCGGCAGGTTCAACAGAATGCCTTTCCACTGTAGGGAGATTCTCACTTGTTACTGCCTGTCGCTGAAGCGATTGTCAAAAGCCCGGTATTTGGCAGGGAGTGGCTGGGCTGGAATGGAAGAGGGCCTCGGCTTCAATACCTCCTGGGCTTGTGGAATCAAACTTTTGATGTGGTGCATTCAAGATCACCTCCTAGTACTCAAGGTTACTTAATCCAGCGTAATGTTTACCCAGGGATTTGATTCCCGCAGGCAGTCTGTGTGGGTCTGTTCCAGCCAAAAAAAAACATAAGCAGGAATCTAATAGCATCTTAAAGACTTGCATCTGATGAAGTGAGCTGTACTCTATAAAATGTTTAGTTTTGTGCTAGGAGAAAAACTTGTCATTCTTTAAGGTGCCGTTAAGTTTGCTTTATTTAGTACGGTCACCTTTCTTTTTCTGGCAGGGCTGTTGCACCTTCAGTCTCCCTATTCCTCTAAACTGGAAAAGGCCTTCCTTGTTTGTATCTTAATTTGCCATGCACATGATTCTTAAAAGCTCTTAGACTGGCAGGATCCTTAACAACAACCCTGCAAGGTAAGCTAGTATCGCAGTTCCTGTATTACAGACAGAAGGGAGGGGATAAAGTAACTGGCCTAGTGACTTCATAGTTTCGCTGAGGTTTGTATTCTGGATTCCCGGTGGATGCATGATGGTAGCAGCAAATTTTACTGAACAAAGAGAAACCCGACATGCGAAAATCACACATAGGAAGATTTCCCTGTTGCTTTATGTTTATGCCGGGGAAAGGTTTTGCCTGCTTTGATTATTTTTCACATCAGGGTGCTATTTAAAGTCATAGGAAGAGGGTTAATTAAAAAATTGTCAACCCTGCATATTGTCCATGTTTTAGCCTAATAAGCTCATAGTATTGGAGTGCTTTTGGGGAAATAGGGTCGCCAACTTATTAGCAGCCCCTGCTCTTCTGATTTTAACAGCTGCAGAAATAAACAAGCCACCATACTTATTTCTCTGCTCTAAAAACCTTCACCTGCAGAACAAAGAGCTATTAATCGCAGAAAAAGCAGGAGCTAGTAAAAAATGAGAATTTGGTTATTCCACCTCCTCCCTCCCCAGTTATCCAGCAATAATACCAAGAATTCTAAAAAGACAGTGTAATGGTTTCGGCATCGGAGTAACTATTTCTGTCCTTTCTTTTGGTAGACGAGTTCGCACACGCCCCCATCTCGAACGCTGATGCCGAATTCGCTGTCAAAATAGCGTTGGGTTTCACTACTATGGTTTTACATATAAGCCAAAGGTGTTTCCAAATGCTAGAATTCGAGTGGATTCAGTAGAACACTCCAAGATGGTATGGCGCTTGTGGATAAGATAGCTTTTAATGTACATCCCTTGGAAATGGTAAGGTGTACAGGGAAGCAATCTTTTCACATGTTGTTCCAGTACAGAGCGATCCAAGGAGACTGTCCCGAGAACGGGGGTGCCCGTTGGAGCGACAGGCTCCTTGCCAAGCTGTGGCCTTGGCCAATGCTCAGCATTGCCACCCTGCAGAGCTGACCCTGGCGAGAACAGCTCGGTGTTTCTTAAAAAAAAAAACCCTAGATCAGGCCAACCCTGATCTACAGCCGAGCCCAGCCTAGACCCACCGGCAAGACACTGCAAGATGCCCTATGTGTTGATTACAAATCCTTAAACGGTCGTTGAGAGTCTTTTAGGCACAACTTGGCCTGCCGGGGGGTCATCAGGAGAGAGACAAAACAGCTTATCTCAACCATGATTTAAAAAAATAATAATAATGATAATGTAACTTTTTAAAAAAGCAATCAGTTTCTCCAAGAACACACCCATTAAAGCCAAGTCTGATTCCACAGGATTTCTAAATCAAGGCAGAGGTTTAGCAGAAGTTCTGAACCTAAAGACATCTTTAGACTCCGGGCTGACAAACCCTAATCTGTGATAAACAAGAAAATGACCTCTAATATTTTTTTAAGTCATAAAGAATAAATTGATGTGAAATCTGAGGAAGGGGGGGGGAACAGCACTCAAAATCCAAAAGGAAACGTGAACTGACCTTTCATGATGGGGAGAACCTCCATTTGGGGGGGGGATCGCCGTGACCCCGACACTCCACAGCCATCCCCAAACCGTGATGCTTTGGTGGGACCATTGTAGGTATCCCTGTAGGAATCCCCTTTTTCCTTTGCGCCCTGAGAAACTGGAGGAGAGGGGGCCCTGCCTTCCTTTATCAATGTGTCGTGGGCCCCCCGGTTATTCCGCTGAATAACCGGCCCGGTCAGTCTCCGCAGTAGAAGGGGCTCTCCTCTTCTAGAGCTGAAGGCGTCTCTCGTGGTGGTTTGGTTTGGGTTTTTTGAAGCTCAGAGACATCAACCACCACGAAAGGGAAGGAAGAGGAAATTTTTTTGTACCAGAAGGAAAGAGCGGAGGGGGCCCTGTTTCTGGAACTGGGTGTGTATGAGAGAGGAACTGTACCAGAGACTAGCACAGAGCAAGACATGCAGAGAAGGGGGCGAAGGGAAGCAGCGGCTGATGGAGCCGGACGAACATCTCCAGAACTTACCTTGATGGGGCAATCCATGGCACGCCTCTACCTGCCGCTTCCCGCCTAGAACTCCATGGGCAGCCAGCGGAGTTGCATTGGCAGGGGCTGATCTTGCACGGGGGGCCGGATGAACAGGGCTCGGGTGTGTGTGTGTATGTGTGTGTGTGTGTGTGTCTAATTTTGGGAAGTGAAGTCACACAAACCACCAGGGCTGGTTTCCTATTGGTGTGACCAAGCTTGCAAGCTCTGAGCCCTTTTTTTTTTTTTTAATAGCATCGGTTGGTTTGAAAGCAGTTTTTTTTTTCTTTGCAAATTGCAAATGGGGAGGGGGAAAGAAGGCAGGCCATGAGATACAGAAAGAAATGGGGAGGTGCAGTGATAATTGTGGGGTGGGGGGTGGAACAGGGAATGGGAAGAAAAAGATCTCGCTCTTCCAAGGCCCAATGAATTTCAGTGCAAGGACTCTTTAGATTAGGTTGGATTTTTTTAAGAACCCCGGGGGAAAAAGGGGGCTGCTAACCAAAAATGAGAACTTCTGCTATTAATCTGTAAAAACTAGAACTGCAAGAACTCAGGCCTCTGAAATATCTGATCAGAAATCCCGCTCCTTAACGAAGACAAGTTGAAAGGCAAGCACTGTAGTCTATTACAAAGTTTATTATCCGCATCGCCTCCCTTTCTACAGCAATGCCCTCTACCTTTCTATTTCTAAACCACCACCCCTTCTTCATGATGGTATGTCACGCCTTAGGCAGTTTTTTATTTGCATTGTTTTTCAGTTTCGGTAATTTTAGTCATCTGCGATGCTTATCGGAGGGCTTTGCCTTTTGATTGAAAGGTTTTCCATGCCTTGAGACTCAGTTAGAAAGGCGGGCTATAAAGGAAGTTAATAACAGTGATAGTTACTCTGGATGAGGGATAGGCCTTTTGCACATGCCCAGAGGCTATGTTATCCATGAATATTCCCATCAGAAGCGGAATACAGGCAACATCAGGGTGAGGGACTAGGGATGCCATCCTCCAGGTGGGACCTGGGGATCCCCTGGAATTACAGCTCATCTCCAGACTACAGAGATCAGTTCCCCTGGGGGGGGGGAATGGATGCTTTGGAGGGTGGGCTCTGTGGCATTGTGCCCCACTGAAGTCCCTGTCTTCCCCAGGCTCCATCCGCAAAACTCTAGGAGGTCCCCAACCTGGATCTGGCAACCCTACGCCCCCCATCCCCCCCCCCCAGTGGCCAGGAGGGACCTGGCAACCCCATTTTAGGCACGCACTCTCAATCGTGCTTTTCTGTTATGCCGACAGGGGTCGTTTCGTAGAAAAAGAGCTAGGGGAACTCATTAGCATAACTCATTAGCATATGCCACACCCCCTGACATCACCGGAAGTGTGTCATAAGGCCACACACCCCGCCCCCAACGGTCCCGGCCGCCGCTGCCGGCCTTGCAGCTCCACTGCCGAGCCCCATGAGGGGTCTGGTGGTGGACCTGTGAAGGCCCTCCCTGGCCCCAGGCAGGCAGGGGTGGGGAGAGGCAGGGAGGAAGCAACTTACCCTCCCTCTTCTCCTGCCTCCTTCTGGCTGAATGAGGGCCGGAAGCGGGGCGGCCGGAAGCAGGGGGAGGGGCTTTGTCATGTGCCCCGCCTCCCCGTACCTCACCCGGGGGAACTGCAATCCCCCGCGATCCCCCCCGAAATGACCTCTGTATGCCGAGTGTCTCTCCCTAAGCTTGACACCACTTAGTAGCTGACAAATTGATGGCAGCTCATTGGGTTGCCAGCTCCAAATTGGGAATTTCCTGGAGGTTTGGTGCTGGGGTTTGGGGAAGGGTCCCTCCCCAGCAGGGATGCCATGCCATAAAAGCTGCCCTCTGAAGCAGCCATTTCCCTGAGGGGAACCGACCTCTGTAGTCTGGAGGTCAGTTGTAATTCTGGGAGGACTCCAGGCCCAGTCTGGAGGTTGGCAACCCCAGGTGGCAGGCGATTTGGCTGCGCTTTAACCAAAGCCGCCTTGGAATATGCCTTGATTCACATCATCCTGTCAGGTAGCGATGTTTCTTCCACAATTAACTCATCAAAACCCCATCTAATGTCTTTAATGTTGTCTAGGGTTCTTCTGGAATGAGAACTGACCTCCAGATGACAGAAATCAGTTCCCCTGGAGAAAATGGCTGCTTTGGAGGGTGGACCCCTGGCATTATTCCTAGGGATGCCAGCCTCCAGGCTCCACCCCCCAAGTATCCAGATATTTCCCAACCCAGACCTGGCAACTCTAGATGTTCCATCCACGCCCAGCTACTTAAATTGCATTCTGGCCCCCTGGTTTCCGTTTTCTAGTGCCGAAGTTTTACATATGGATGGGGAGGGAGGCAGATAGGCCTGCCATCCTCCAGGTGGGGCCTGGAGATGCCCCAGAATCAAAGCTGATTTATAACTACAGAGCAGGGGTCGTTTCATAGAAAAAGAGCGAGGGGAACTCATTAGCATAACTCATTAGCATATGCCACACCCCCTGACATCAGGGGCCCAACGGTGGACCTGCAAGGCCGGCGGGAGTGCGAGGAAGCCCCGCCAAGGCCCTCCCTGGCCCCAGGCAGGCAGGGATGGGGAGAGGCGGGGAGGAAGCAACTTACCCTCCCTCTTCTCCTGTCTCTTCCTGGATGAATGAGGTCCGGAAGCGAGGAGGCCGGAATCAGGGGGCGGGGCTTCGTCGTGTGTCCCACCCCCCGCACCTCACCCGGGGGAACTGCGATCCCCCGCGATCCCCCCCGAATCGATCTCTGCTACAGAGATCAGTTCCCATGGAGAAAATGGCTGTTTCGGAGGGTGATCTCCATGGCATCATACCCTGCAGGGCCGTATGAACCCATGGCCGGGCCCCTAGGCTTTCAGGTATTTCTAGGGTTGCCAGCTCTGGGCTGGAAAATACCTGGAGACTTTGGGGGTGGAGCCAAGAGAGAGCGGGGTTTGGGGAGGGGAGGGGCCTCAGCATGGCACGATGCCATAGAGTCCACCCTTCAAAGCAGCCATTTTCTCCAGGGGACCTGGTCTCTGTCAGCTGAAGATCAGCTGTCAAAGTGGGAATCTCCTGGCCCCACCTGGAGGCTGGCAACCCTAGGTATTTTGGGATCCCTCCGGCACTTCAGTCTTTTACCCCACTACAGCTGACAGCCTAACCCTGGCATGGTAGGTACTAGACAACAGTAAGGTCAAGGTTTCTCTTGCTCGAAAGCCAGTCGAGTCCGACTCGGGTTGCGGTGTTCATCTCCGTTTCAAAGCCGAAGAGCCAGCGCTGTCCGAAGACGTTTCCGTGGTCATGTGGCCGGCATGACTAAACACCAAGGCGCACGGAACGCTGTTCCCTTCCCACCGAAGTGGTACCTATTTATCCACTTGCAATTTCTTGCTTTCGAACTGCTAGGTTGGCAAGAGCTGGAACTAGAGATGGGAGCTCACTCCGTCATGCGGCACCTGGGGCTCGAACTGCTGAACTACTGACCTTCCACAGCCTGCAGTTCAGCGTCTTAACCACTTGGGCCACCGCAGCTCCTAGACCACAGTACATAGCCCTTTATATCCATTTTGAGGGTCTCCTGAAGAAGTCTATTCACAATTTTTAAATATGTTTTTATTGCACGAGTAGAATTCTTCAGGAAATCACATTCTGGCGGTATAATTGTTCAATACTGTAATATTTTGAAGTGAATACAATTTTTATTATTTATTTAATATATATAATTTATGGATAATGGTTTTAATATGAGATAATTTATTTCACTGCAATAAGGAGGCAGTTCATTATCTTATTAATAAGAGGTTATATATTACAGGCTGTCTCTGAAGAGAAAATAACAGTGCCTCAGCAAAAAAATAATTGATGGGCCCCTAGTCCCTGCAGGGCCCCTAGGCTTCGGCCTAGTCAGCCTTATGGGTAACACAGCCCTGATACCCTGCTAAGGTCCTTGCTTTCCCCAAACCACACCTTCCTCAGACTCCACCCCCAAATTTCCAGAAGGTTCTGAAATCCAGAGTTGGCCAGGTCGAGCAGAAGAGCCTCAAGTACATCACTTGAACCTGAATACGTGACAGATTGGGAGGGTTTCTGGGATGTGATGCTGGGTTGTTGTTTTTTTGGTGTGCTGCAGTGCACTCCAATGGCTCCGAAAGGAACAGGCTCCATCGCCCTCTGCCAGGGCCTGCGGCACCACTACTGACACTGAATGAAGGAGACCCTTCCTACACCGCCCAAGGCTCACTCTGGAGTGCAGGAGAAGGCACCGTTCAGTTCTCCCGCTCAAGAGAAACCTCGCGATTCTCAGCCCGTTCTTTCTGAGCTGGGTCGCACCTGGGTCGCGCTTTGTGGGGAGCCGGGGAGGGCCTGTGGTTTCCGGTCTCTGTTTTGTACTCTTTGCCTCAGTGCTGGGGCCGTTGCACAATCTCACGTTGCACTTTCGGGCCGAGGCACCTCTCCCCGGAGGTTCCCTGAAAGGAGAAGAGCTAAGAATGGAGAAGGGGAGTGGGTCATGAGGGTGGGAAAAGGACAGCAGAGGGCAACCAAGAGGATTAGGGCGGTTGGAGCACCTGCCTTACGAGGAAAGGCTGAAGAGTCTGGGACTTTTCAGTTTAGAGAAGATGACTCAGGGGGGACATGATAGAGGTTTATAAACTTGTACACGAGGTGGAGAGAGTGGACAAAGAGAAATATTTTCTCTCTCTCCCCAAATACTAGAACTTGAGGGCGTCCAATGAAGCTGATGGGCAGTGGGTTCAGGACGGGCGAAAGGGAATACTACTTTACACTGAGAGTGATTAAAATGTGGAATTCACTGCCAGAGGATGTTGTGATGGCCACAGGAATAAAGGGGATCCGATAGATTCATGGAGGAGAAGTCTATCAATGGCCACTAGCCATGGTGACTGAGGGGAACCTCCAGGTTCAGAGGAACTAATCCTCTGAATCCCAGAGCCAGGAGGCCACATCAGGGGAAGGCCTCGGCCTCTATGCCCTGTTGCTGGCTGTCCAGAGGAACAGGTCGGCCACTTTGTGAGACAGGATGCTGGACTAGATGGACCGCTGGTGTGATCCAGCACGGCTGCTCTTATGTTCTTATGCCTTATACCAGGGCTATTTTTGGGCAGGAACGCACAGGAACGGAGTTCCGGCTGGCTCCCAAGTTGGCCATTGTAACATGGGGGTGCGGCCTAATGTGCTAATGAGCTGTGCTGTCAGGGGTGTGGCCCAATATGCTAATGAGTTCCTGCTGTTGGGTGTGGCCTATTATGCTAATGAGTTCCTGCTGGGCTTTTTCTACAAAAAGAGCCCTGCCTTATACTGAATCAGACCCTTGATCCATCAACGTCAGTGTTGTCTACTCAGACTGGCAGTGGATCTCCAGGGTCTCAAGCAGAGGTCTTTCACCTCACCTACTGCCTGGTCCTTTTAACTGGAGATGCTGGGGATTGAACCTGTGACCTTCTGTGGGCCAAGCAGATGCCACTGAGCCAGAACCCCGCCCCTTCTTAGGGCAGGAAACCTGGGCCATAAGGGCCCCCCCATCCTTAACGGGAGACTATCATGTCTGCTATGGTTGGAATTTGTAGAAAGATGTTGTGGGCCACATGGTAACCACGAAGGTGCCGTGGCTAAGGGGCAAGACTCGCAGGGCTCTTTTTGGGCAGGAACGCACAGGAACGGAGTTCTGGCTGGCTCCCGAGTTTGGCCACGCCCAGCAGGAACTCATTAGCATAATAGGCCACACCCAACAGCAGAAACTCATTAGGATTGGCTACATTAGGGGTGTGTGGCCTAACATGCAAAGGAGTTCCTGCTACAAAAAAAGCCCTGGGTTTTGACAACAAACAAGGTAAACAGAATAAGAAGGGAAAGGTGAGTGTGGCTGGATGACCACACTTCTGGTAACATGGCGGTGTGGCCTAATGTGCTAATGAGCGGTGCTGTCAGGGTGTGGCCTAATATGCTAATAGATTTTGCTGTTGGATGTGGCCTATTATGCTAATGAGTTCCTGCTGGGCTTTTTCTACAAAAAGAGCCCTGGGCAAGAGCATAGATGGTGGATAGTGTTGCCAGCTCTGGTCTGGGAAATACCTGGGGACTTTGGGGGTGGAGCCTGAGGAGGGTGGGTTTGGGGGAGGGGAGGGACTTCAATGGGGTATAATGCCGCAGAGTCCCTCTTCCAAAGCGGCCATTTTCTCCAGGCGAACTGATCTCTGTCACCTGGAGATCAGTTGGAACAGCAGGAGATCTCCAGCTGCCACCTGGAGTCTGGCAACCCTAATGGCGGAGCACATGCTTTGTGAGCAGAAGGTCCCAGATTCAATCTCTGGCACCTCTAGTTCAAGGATGTCAACTAGCAGATGCAAGAAGTACTTTTGTATTATTATTTTATTTGTTATTTAAACGATTTCCCCCCCCCCCCCCCCCCCTTCCTCCCTCTCGT
>NW_015170323.1:397497-402144 GCF_001447785.1 Gekko japonicus | reverse complement strand
CTTGGATGGGCCAGTTCGGGGACGGAAGCAATACGCTTCCCAGATGTTGTGGTGTGATCGCGGCCGTTTGCTCCGCCCCCGAACTGTCCTGCTCCCGGCCCAAATTCCCTCGTGTGAACGGGACCTAAATTAGGCAAATGCAGTCCTAAATAAAACTGTCTTCAACTGCCTCCTGAAGATCAGGGCCTTTTTTGTAGAAAAATTCCAGCAGGAACTCATTAGCATAATAGGCCACACCCAGCAGCAGAAACTCATTAGCATATTAGGCTACACCCCTGACTGCACCACTCATTAGCATTTTCCCATGTTACCAGAAGTGTGGTCATCCAGCCACACCCACCTTTTGCTTCTTATTCTGTTTACCTTGTTTGTTGTCAAAACCCAGGGGCTTATTTTGGTGCAGGAACTCCTTTGCATGTTAGGCCACACACCCCTAATGTAGCCAATCCTAATGAGTTTCTGCTGTTGGGTGTGGCCTATTATGCTAATGAGTTCCTGCTGGGCGTGGCCAACTTGGGAGCCAGCCGGAACTCCGTTCCTGTGCGTTCCTGCCCAAAAATAGCCCTGCTGAAGACTGGAAGTGAGGGAGGCCAGGCACACCTCCCTGCGGAGGCTGTTCCATAATCGTGGGCTGCCACCGAAAAGGCTCTTTCTCCTGTCCCACTCTTGTAGGCTGGACACCTTGGCAAGCCACAGCTCCTCAGAGGTACTGGACAAGGTAAACCAGTGGGGTGACTCAGGATAAGGAAATGGCATGTGCTCATAACCAGACGTGTTTAGGGAGGGGCCGTGGCTCAGAGGAGGAATATCCGTGTGGCGTGCAGAAGGTCTTGGCCGCAGGGCTTTTTTTGTAGAAGAAGCCCAGCAGGAACTCATTAGCATAATAGGCCACACCCAACAGCAGAAACTCATCGGCATATTAAGTCACACCCCTAACAGCGCAGCTCATTAGCCTATTAGGCCACACCCTCCATGCCTTCTCTTGGCTTGCCTGGGCGTCCTGCGGGCAAGCCGGCCCTTGGACAGGCTGGGGAAGGCATGGGAGGCCTTTAAATGGCTCCCCGATCCTTCCAGGGGCCCCCCTGGCACACCCACCTCGGAGTCGCCGGGGGGGGGCGCTCTCCAGGCCTTCCCTCTGTAGCCAGGCATGCAGAGGTTTTGGCTGTAGTGGGCGTGGCCAACTCTGAAGCCAGCCGGAACTCCGTTCCTGTGCGTTCCTGCCCAAAAATAGCCCTGGTCTTGGGTTCAAACTCCGGCACCCCTAGTTCAAAGGTGCAGGCAGAAAGTGGTGCGAAAAACTTTCTACCTGGGACCCCGGAGTGCCCACTGCCAATCAGAGCAGACATTACTTGGCAAAGCTATAGCCTAACTCAGTAGGGGGCAGTCTTGTGTGTTTTCCTTAAGAGGAAGGGCCATGAGGCAGTGGCACGGCACCTGCTTTGTGTGCTGAAGGACCCAGGTTCAGTCCTCAGCATATCCAGCGAAAAGGTGATGGGAACGACCTCTGCCCGAGACCCTGGAGAGCCGCTGCCGGCCTAAGTCGACAACACCAACCTTGACGTACTTTCGTTTTGACTCCGAATAAGTCAGTGCCATGCATTCATGCCATGCCAGGCAGGGCTCTTTTTGTAGCAGGTACTCATTTACATATTAAGCAACACACCCCTAATATAGCCAATCCTCCAAGAGCTTACAGTAGCTCCTGTAAGAAGAGCTCTGTAAGCTCTTGGAGGATTGGCTACATTAGGGGGTGTGGCCTAATATGCAAAGGAGTTCCTGCTACATGAAGAGGGTCCACCTAGGGTTCTCTGTAGGACTGGGTTCCAACTGGCGTAGCAAGAGGCTTCAAAGGGACAGGGGTGGGGGTAGAATTTCTCCTTTTCTCCCTTACTCAACGTAAGGATGTTACTCAATCTATGGGCTTGTGGTTTAGGGCTTCTTAAGTACAAGGGGGTTGGTGTATGAGGTTGTGAAACAAAGATGTGGCTGCCATGTCTTCCACAGAAAAGCAGACACGCCAGAGAGAGGTGGCGTGGCGTCATGTGGATTCGGTCATGTATGCACAGTATCAACAGGAGAGCTCTGTTGGCTTCTGTGGAAGCAAAATCCTGAGCCAGCAGAGAAATACTTTTTTGAGGGACCTTCTAGTGTTAAAAAAACCCCAGTTTTCAAGTTACACCAAATTCTAATGTTCCCTCTAAGCTGTGGAGTCTCGTGAGCAAAAATTCTATTTTGTGAGCTACTGGCTTTAAAGTTGTGAGCGAGCCATTTGGCTACCACATAAATTAGTTTGCTCTGGAGCCACCCTTCCTGAGCTAAGACAAAAATGTATGAGCTGGAGGCTAAAAAAACTGTGAGCCAGCTCATACTAAATCAGCTTAGAGGGAACACTGCTTGACCCCGCCCCCCCAAGCAAGTGCAGGATGTTTGCATGAATAAATATTTAGGCCTGACCAATGTTTCCTCTATGCTGTGGAGTCTTGTGAGCAAAAACTCTACTTTGTGAGCTACTGCCATTAAAGCTGTGAGCGAGCAATTTGGCTACCGCATAAATTAGTTTGCTCTGGAGCCATCCCTTCCTGAGCTAAGACAAAAATGTGTGAGCTGGAGGCTAAAAACTGTGAGCTAGCTCACACTAACTCAGCTTAGAGGGAACACTGGGCCTGACTGTCTGTTTTGAAATTAGGATGCAGTAGGGGCCAACCTAGCAGTTTGAAAGCAAGAAATTGCAAGTAGATATCTTCGGTGGGAAGGTAACAGCGTTCCGTGCACCTTGGTGTTTAGTCATGCTGGCCACATGACCACAGAAAACGTCTTCGGACAGCGCTGGCTCTTCGGCTTTGAAACGGAGATGAGCACCGCAACCCTAGAGTCGGACTCGACTGGCTTTCGAGCAAGGGAACCTTTTTTAGGGGCCAGTGAGGCTGGGGGTTGCCAGCTCTGGGTGGGGAAATACCTGGAGATCTGGGGGGTGGAGCCCAGGGAAGGCGGGGTTTGTGGAGGGGAGGGACCTCAGCAGGGTATACATCCATAGAGCCCACCCTCCAAAGCAGCCGTTTTCTCCAGGGGGACCGATCTAGGTCGTCTGGAGACCAGTTGTAATAGCGGGAGATCTCCAGCCCCCACCTGGAGGTTGGCCACCCTAAGTTGAGGCACCAGGAAGGGATTCTGCAAATCCCACATCCATCCAAATTATCCCCCCCCCCGGTAGGGCTGCCAGTGCCAACCTCCAGGTGGGGCTGGGAGATAAAATGGCGAGGAGTCTAGGGTCGGTAACTCCAGGTTGGAAAATTCCAGAAGAAGAAGAAGAGATTGGATTTATACCCCGCCCTTCACTACCCAAGGGAGTCTCAGAGCAGTTTACAAACTCCTTTCCCTCCCCCTCCCTGCAACAGACACCCTGTGAGGTAGGTGGGGGTGAGAGAGCTCTGACAGAAACTGCTCTTTTTCAAGAACAGCTCTTATCAGAACTACGGCTTGCCCAAGGTCATCCATCCAGGTGCAAGTGGGGGAGTGGAGGACCAAACCCGGTTCTCCCAGATTAGAGTCCGCACACTTAACCACGACACCAAAATGGTGTAGTGTAGATTTGGGGAAGGCAGGGTTTGGGGTGCGGAGGGACCTCAGTAGGGTGTAATGCTATAGAGCCTCCAAAGAAGCTGTTTGCTTGAGGGGAAGGGATCTATGTAATCTGGAGATCAGTTGTGATTCCAGGAGATTTTCAGGCCCAACCTGGGAACTGGGAACCCTTCGAGGAGCCCACCGTCAGCTGCTTTGGGTCACCAGCAAGGAGAAAGGTGGGGCATGAATGAATGGGGTTGCCAACCTCCACGGGGCACCTGGATATCTCCCGCTGTTACAATAGATCTGCAGATGACCAAGATCAGTTCCCTGGAGAAAGTGGCTGCTTTGGAGGGTGGGCGCCCTGCTGAGGCCCCTTCCCCTCCCTGCCCTCCCCAGGCTCCACCCCACAAATCTCCAGGTATTTCTCAACCCAGAGCTGGCAACCCAACAAACAAAGTTAGTAACACTCTTTTAGGACAGAGAGAATTTCTTGCAGGTCTCTGTGGCTCCTCATCTGAAGGAGGGAGGTGTTTGATGGCAGAAAGGTGGCCTTTCAAAATGCGGAAGTGGCAACTCCCGGTTTACAAGACAAATGACCATGGGGATTCAGCCTCCTCGAAAAGTTTTAAGTGCACCCTGGTGCGTATGAGGCTTGCTGTGACGGTGCGGCTTCTGTGCAACCGGAAAAGTGTGTGATTTTTATCACCAAGAAGAAAAGGAGTGGCACTCTCCTGTCTCCTCTGCCAATCCTCCCTGGGATCACAACAACGATTTTCCATCACGACTGCAGAACGGCGACTGCAACCCCCCCCCCCCCAAGGAATAAATCGTAAGACTGGGTGTGGCACGGCTAGGGATTAGGGTTGCCAATCTCCAGGTGAGGTCTGTAGCAATGTTCCCTCTAAGCTGTGGAGTCTTGTGAGCAAAACTTCTACTTTGCGAGCTACTGGCATTAAAGTGGTGAGCGGGCAATTTGGCTGCTGCATAAATTAGTTTGCTCTGGAGCCATCCGTGCTGAGCTAAGACAAAAATCTGTGAGCTGGAAGCTGAAAAACTATGAGCTAACTCACACTAACTCAGCTT
>NW_015170323.1:374391-396317 GCF_001447785.1 Gekko japonicus | reverse complement strand
GCATAATAGGCCACACCCAACAGCAAGAACTCATTAGAATTGGCTACATTAGGGGTGTGTGGCCTAACATGCAAAGGAGTCCCTGCAACAAAAAAAGCCCTGGGTTTTGACCACAAACAAGGTAAACAGAATAAGAAGCAAAAGGTGGGTGTGGCTGGATGACCACATTTCTGGCAACATGGGAATGCGGCCTACTATGCTAATGAGTGGTGCAGTCAGGGGTGTGGCCTAATATGCTAATGAGTTTCTGCTGCTGGGTGTGGCCTATTATGCTAATGAGTTCATGCTGGACTTTTTCTACAAAAAAAGCCCTGACTTGCACCATTGGTTCATTAACGTGGGTATTGTCTACTCAGACTGGAAGCAGCTCTCCAGGATTTTAGGAAGAGGACTGATGCATCACCCACTATCTCATCCTTTTAGCTGAAGATCCTGGGATTGAGCCTGGGATCTCCTGCACGCCAAGCAAATGTGCTCTGCCACCGAGACACATACCCCTCCAGTGGCCTACTTTCCCACTTATATTACATGGGATCTTGACTGTGGAAGCTGTGAGTCTCCTGGACAGGGGCAAGGTGTTGGAAGGCGGGGAGGGTTGGCAACCTCCAGGTGGGGGCTGGAGTTCTCCCGGAATTACAGCCGATCTCCAGACCACAGAGACAGTCCCCTCCGAGAAAATGGATGGTTTTAGAGGGTAGATCATGGCATCGCTTTGCCACCGATTTCCCTCTCCTCCCCAAACTCCATCCCTCCTGGGCACAGCCCCCAAATCTCCAGGAATTCCTGAAGCTGGTATTGGCAACCCTAAGGACGGTATGTATCTGAGACTATACCTTTTCAGCATATTTTATTTAATTCATGTACACCCTGGTGTTCTCCTCAGAAGTGACCCAGGCAGCTCTAGCTGTTCTCCATTTTGTTGTCACCGCAGCCCCGTGTGTGTGTGTGTGTCTGGCCCCAGGTCACCCCAGAAGCTTCCATGGCAGAGGGCGGATTCAGACCCGGTTCTCCCAGATCCGAGGCTGACACGCAAATCACAACACAACGCTGCGAGACAAGTGCAGGTTCAAAATGCAGTGTGCGAATTGTCCCTGAGCACAGGCAGCCCTGGGAAGTGTTGGACGCCAACCAGTTCCATCTCTAGCAGCTCTGCTGAGAAGGATCAGGTAAGAAGATGATGTGAGAGATCTTGAGACGCTGGAGAGCTGCTGCCAGTCAGAGCGGACAATACTGACTTTCATTGGCCCAAGGCTCTGACTCTGTTTAAGGCACATTCATGTGTGGCCACTGACAACAACCTTGTGAGCAGGGCTTTTTTTGTAGAAAAAGCCCAGCAGGAACTCATTAGCATAACAGGCCACACCCAACAGCAGAAACATTAGCATAGTACACATCCCTGAAAGTACATTAGCATATTAGGCCACACCCCATGTCACCAGAAGTGTGGCCATCCAGACACACCCACCTTTTGCTTCTTATTCTGTTTACTTTGTTGTCAAAACCCAGGGCTTTTTTGTAGCAGGAACTCCTTTGCATGTTAGGCCACACACCCCGAATGTAGCCAATCCTAATGTGTTTCTGCTGTTGGGTGTGGTCTACTATGCTAATGAGTTCCTGCTGGGCGTGGCCAACCCAGGAGCCAGCCGGAACTCCGTTCCTGTGCGTTCCTGCCCCAAAATAGCCCTGCTTGTGAGGTAGATTAGTCTGAGAGAAAGAGAGAGTGCAGGTAGCCCGTGATCACTCAGGGCATTTCATGGCAAAATAGAGACTTGAGCCCAGCTCTTAGCCTAACCACTAGACCACTGTAACACTTCTGTGCACAGGCCACAGAGAAATTAGTAACTGTTTTGTGATGCCTCTTGGGCCAAAGTTCCTGGTGGATCATACCTAGGGTGCCAACCTCCACGTGTGGCCTGGAGATCCAGTACTAGAAGTGATCTCCAGGTGACAGAGATTGGTTTCCCTGGAGAAAAGGCTACTTTGGAGGGTGGGGCCTATGGCACTGTACCCAGCTCCCTTCCCACTAGCTTTGCCAGCTCTGGGTTGGGAAAAACCTGGAGATTTGGGGGTGGAGCCTGGGGAGGGGGGGACCTCAGCAGATAAAATGTCTGCTTGGTGTAGTGGTGAGGAGCGTGGACTCTGATCTGGGAGAACCGGGTTTGACTCCACACTCCTCCACGTGCAGCTGCTGGGTGACCTTGGGTCAGTCACGAGTTCTTGCCGAGCTGTTCTCTCAAGGGCAGTTCTCGAAGGAACTCTCTCAGCCCCACCTACCTCCCAGGGTATCTGTTGTGGGGAGGGGAAGGGAAAGGAGATTGTAAACTGCTCCAATCTCTTATCTTCTTCTTCTTCTAGATGTCATGTAGCAATATAATGGAAAAGGAATTTTCCTCAGATTACAAGAGCAGTTTTTACAGTGTCTTCTAGTGCAGTCCTAAACAGAGTTATACCCTTCTAAGTCTACTGGAGTCAATAGGCTTAGGAGGCTGTAACTCTGTGTAGGACTGGCGATGGTAAGCCACTCTGAGACTCCTTCGGGTAGTGAAGTAAAAGGTAAAGGTTCCCTTACTCGAAAGCCAGTTGAATCTGACTCTAGGGTTGCGGTGCTCATCTCCGTTTCCAAGCCGAAGAGCCAGCGCTGTCCGAAGACGTTTCCGTGGTCATGTGGCCGGCATGACTAAACACCAAAGCGCACGGAACGCTGTTACCTTCCCAGCGAAGCGGTACCTATTTATCTACTTGCAATGTCTTGCTTTCAAACTGATAGGTTGGCAGTGAAGGGCGGGGTATAAATCCAATCTCCTCCTCCTCCTCCTCCTCCTCCTCCTCCTCCTTCATGGAATCCATCCTTCAAAGCAGCCAGTTTTCTCCAGGGAAACTGATGGGTTAGTTGTCTGGAGATCTACTGTAACAAAAGGCGCTCTCCAGGTGCCACCTGGAAGATGGCAGCCCTACTGCCCTCCTCAAACCCCACCCTCTCCAGGCTCCACCCCCAACATCTCCAGGAATTTCACAACCCCAAATTGGCAACCCTATGAAGGCACAACAAACAAACAAAATGGAGGGCCTAGTAGCGAAAGCGTGGCTGTCACCAATGTCTCCCTCTGAGCTGTGGAGTCCTGTGAGCGAAAATCCTATTCTGGAAGCTCCTGGCATTAAAGTTGCGAGGGAGCGATTTGGCGGCTGCATCAATCAGTTTGCTCTGGAGCCGTCCCTTCCTGAGCGAAGGCAGCAATGAGCGAGCCGGAGGCTAAAAAGCTGTGAGCTAGCTCACACTCACTCAGCTCAGGGGGAACACTGGCTGTAACACCAGGGCTTCGACCTCTCTCTGTTCTGTGTCTCCTACCCAGGGCAGGCCTCGGAGGAAGCTGGGGTGTCTCCTTTCAAGATTTATTAGGGTCGGGGGAAAGCCTGCCTAGGCGATTGCAGCCGGCTACATCACGGTCCCAAGAGATAAACACACCAGGCCTGCTTCCTCTCACCCGCTCTGCCCCCCCACCCTCTCCTCCAATTCTGGCCACCTGGCCTCTGATCTGGGCCTGCGGAGTCGTGATAGACCTGCAATCCACCCCCCTGGCTGTGATGTCATGGAAACTCCATCTCTCCCCCCCCCCCAGTGTAGGAAAAGTCACGAAATGTTAACCCGGCCAATGAGAATGCAGGGGGGGGGTATGAATAGGGGCAGAAGGGGGCAACAGCTCAGTCTCCGGCCTGGAGAGAGAAGAGCCCGCTGGGTTTCTTCCCCGAGGAAGGATTTTTCGGTCGGGGAGACGGGGTTAGTGGAGGATAGAGGCTGGTCAGGCGCCAGGAGCTTTGCCGCCTGAAGAAGAGGGGACCCGTCACCCTTCACTCCCAGAGGGCACCAGTAGACCACCCATCCCAGGAAACAGCATTGCTGAGAGGTGTGTAGATAGTGGATCTGGGGTCACCTAGCGAGAGGCTGGGAAGATCCTGGAGGGGAAGGGACCTCCGCAGGGTATAATGCCAAAGCAGCCGTTTTATCCAGGGGAACTGATCTCTGTCCTCGGCAGCTCAGTTGTAATTCTGGGGGATCTCCAGTTCCCACCTGGAGGTTGGCAATCCTACCTAGAACTGGCGAATGGTCTTAACCCAGGTGGGGTATTTTTAAAACGAATGCGCAAAAAGAACACGTACGGTTCAGTGGGTTGGATTGCACCAGTCTGGTGTAGTGGTTAGGATTGCGGACTCTAATCTGGGAGAACCGGGTTTGGTTCCCCACTCCTCCGCACGTAGCTGCTGGTGTGACCTTGGGTCAGTCACAAGTCCTTTCAGAGCTGTTCTCTCAAGGGCAGTTCCCGAGAGAGCTCTCTCAGCCCCACCTACCTCACAGGGTGTCCTGTTGTGGGGAGGGGAAGGGAAAGGGATTGTAAGCCGCTCTGAGACTCCTTTGGGTGGGGAAGGGCGGGGTATAAATCCAATTTCCTCCTCTTCTTCTGGAAAATGGAGCGACCACCAAGAAGGCTATGCTGGGAATCAGGGGACCTGCATGGGCAAAAACCAGGTGGGATGGGGGCTGCAGGAAGAAAGGGAATCAAGGGAGCTTGGATAATAAAAAAACCCCTGGCTGGATCAGGCCAATTATGATTTGAGAATGAGAATGAAAATGCCCTGCAAAAAGCATGCAGGGAAGGACTGAGGGCTGAGCCAGCCCAGGGTTGCCAGGTCTGGGTTTGGAAATACCTGGAGACTTTGGGGGTGGAGCCAGGAGAGGGCGGGATCTCACCATGGTACAGTGCAATAGAGTCCACGCTCCAAAGCAGCCATTTTCTCCAGGGGAACTGATCTCTGTCACCTGGAGATCAGTTGTAAAGCAGGAGATCTCCAGGCCCCACCTGGAGGTTGGTGACCCTCGTGCCTACCTTGATGTCTGTTGTTTCAGGAGTGAAACTGGGTCTGCCCCGCAGCACACTCTTGAGTGGTCTGGTTTTATCGCATCTGTCTTGACCCTCGGATGGGAGACCTGGATCCTTGGCGGCTCTGTTGGATGGATTCGGCCCAGCAGGTGGTACCAACTGGAGCAGAGATTGAAGCCCCAGGTAAAGGGTGTTCTCTTTTCCTTCCAGTATAGTGTAGCTGGTGGGGTACAGAGGTTATGGGGCTGGACTGGGATCCGGGGGGGGGGGAGACCTGACTTCCAACTCAGCCATGAAATCTCTTTATAAAAAAGCAAATTTCCTCCTCACCCCAGCCTATCTGTAAGTGGCAGCACATCTATCAATGGATATCTTTTTTCAAGCTTTTATGAATAAAAGTAGCTTATTTAGAATACAGTGCTCTTAGCAATTTGTATGAAACAACACCAGGCGAGATCCCTGTTTGTACTGCAAGTAAACAAAGTAGAAGAAGAAGAAGAGAGAAGAGGAGATTGGATTTATACCCCGCCCTTCACTGTTGGAGAGTGCTAAATGAACTGTGTATATTCTGTGTAAATAAATCCACTATAGATAGTCTGCACCAGCAACCTAGTACTTGTCGTTACTGGACGCTTCCCCACGCCAACAAGCTTGTGACTGACCCAAGGTCACATCAGCAGGTGCATGTGGAGGAGTGGGGAATCAAACCCGGTTCTCCCAGATTAGAGTCCGCGCACTTAATGACTACACCAAACTGGCTCTCTAAACAGGAGGCTGTGTGTAAAAGTACACTTTAATCCCCAGATGAAATGTTTCTCACACCGAGTCGATTTCCATAGCAATGTTTCTTTGCAAATGTTTGGTTCATACCAGTAAAACCAGTGTTACTGATTCTTCCCCACCCCCAAGCCCCTTGATATGATGCTTTATTATATTAGTTGCTTCACTTATAACCATTGTGGACCCGAAGCCGCTTACATTGTTTCCCACGCCTCCGTTTTATCCTCAACAACAGTTTGGTGTCGTGGTTAAGAGCACGGACTCTAATCTGAGAGAACCAGGTTTGATTCCTCACTCTTCCACATGCACCTGCCGGTGTGATCTTAGAGCAGTCACAAGTTCTTTCAGGGATGTTCTCTCAAGAGCAGTTCTGGAAAGAGCTCTCTCAGCCCCACCTACCTCACAGGGTGTCTGTTGTGGATAGGGGAAGGGAAAGGAGGTTGCAAACCGCTCTGAGACTCCTTCAGGTAGTGAAGGGCAGCATATAAATCCAATCTCCTCCTCCTCTTCTTCTTCTTTTTCTTCTTCTATCAGTCATAAGTTCTTTCAGAGCTGTTCTCTCAAGGGCAGTTCTCTCAGAGCTCTCTCAGCCCCACCTACCTCACAGGGTGTCTGTTGTGGGGAGGGGAAGGGAAAGGAGTTTGTCAGCCGCTTCGAGATTCCTTCGGGTAACGAAGGACGGGGTATAAATCCAATCTCTTCTCCTCTCTCTTGTGTGAGGTGTGTGGCTGGCCCCAGATCGCCCAGCAAGTTTCCGTTGCAGAGTGGGGATTCGAACCTGAGCCTCCCAAAACCTAGTCTTACACTCTAACCGCCACACCACACTGGATCATTCATAAAAATGTGAACCCTGCTCTCCACGAAAGTGGCATGATAGCTTTAATTGCTCTGGGTTTGGGGTTTTAAACGCTAGTTGAGGAAGACTTGCTCTTCCCTATGATTTAGGCCTATCATTTCCTATGACTTGGGAGACTGAACCTTCAGCATGTTGCACATAAAGCTTACTTTCATTTCTTAGATGATTGTGCCTCTCCCGTCTTTCGGAGCCCGGCTGCTGTTGAGCCAGTGTACAAGATCTTTGCAAATATATCTATTTTTGCTGAGCAAAAGCACTACCTGACCCCACCCACTCCCTAAAAACACTCGGTGGGCACCAGAGGTGTCACCAGGCACTTCTTCTGGAAGCAGCCTTCTATGTTCCCTCTTAGTAAAAGGTAAAGGTTCCCTTGCTCGAAAGCCAGTCAAGTCTGACTCTAGGTTTGCGGTGCTCATCTCCGTTTCAAAGCCGAAGGGCCAGCGCTGTCGAAAGACGTTTCCGTGGTCATGTGGCCGGCATGACTAGACGCCGAGGCGCACGGAACGCTGTTACCTTCCCACCGAAGTGGTACCTATTTATCTACTTGCAATGTCTTGCTTTCGAACTGCTAGGTTGGCAGGAGCTGGGGCCAGAAACGGGGGCTCACTCCGTCATGCAGCACTCGGGTCTTGAACTGCCGAACTACTGACCTTCTGATCTGCAGCTCAGTGTCAACCTCTGAGCCACCGCAGCTCCTTATTTACTTATTTATTTACCTTTTATTTGCAAACAGTAAATTCTTTACCGGCGCTTCTTCTTTACTCTACCAAGGCTTCATGGAAGAGACAATCTCCCAAGAAGAAGACTTCAGCATCCTGGATTCCTGGTTCCGGCCCCCAAACGGGACGGAGCAGCAACTTCCGAACTGGGGTGGAGGGAGCTACCTAGCTGAGCTGGAGGACCTTCAGGAGGAGAGGCATTTCCATCACACCGCTGGCTTGAAAGGTAAACTATTTCTGGAGGCACCGTTCAACCGTCCTTCACCCCTACCCAGAAACAGCCGCATTTGAAAGCCAGATGAACAAAACTTTGACGCAATGTCCCCGTTTGTTGCCCCTAGACTTCCCGGACTACACAAACACCATTGTGGAATTTACCCAGGTTTCCTCCTACCTGGAGGACGGAGGATCCTGCAACACAGGTGAGCTTGGATTTGATGCTTAGAAGAAAAGAATGGAGAGGAAGATTACGTGTTTTAGGGCACAGAGCTGGGATTCTGTACGTGAATTAGTGAGAATGAGCTAGATTGGGGATCTGAAACTTTTTGAGCCTGAGGGCACCTCTGGAATTCCGACACGGTGTGGTGGGCACGGTCACAAGGCTGCCAAGTAGGGTCACCAACCTCCAGGTGGTGGCTGGAGATCTCCCACTATCACAACTGATCTCCAGGTAACAGAGATAAGTTTGCGTGTAGAAAATGGCTGCTTTGGAAGTTCGACTCTATGGCATTATGCCCCAAAGCTTGCTCCCCTCGGGCTCCACCCCCAAAATCTCCAGGTATTTCCCAACCCGGAGCTGGCAACCCTAGGTTGCTGCATTCCCCAGCACCTATTCCTAGCACAGGGAACGTGGAATCTCAAGCCGCTAGACCTCAGTGAGGGTTCACTACTCCAGCTTTGTTTGGCAATAACCCAGCACATCTAGGAGTCCTTTTTGAAACTGTCAATAGCTGGAGGTATCTGTCTGGCGGTCTGCCACCAGTTCCTTTCTTAGGAAGCTGGTGTTCCAATTCAGAATCTTCCGCCTACTTCAAATAGGGGGAAACCCTGCAAATCGTACTTGTTAGAGTTGTTCAGAGCTCACAGCACTTTGTGTGGGGTTAGTCTAGGAACTGGGTTCAGATTTGAGCCACATCTCAGGTGACCTTGGGCCAGTTCCTTCTCTCAACCTGACCTACCTCACAGGGTTGTTGTGAGGCTACCATGCAAGAAATCCATATAATGCTGTCCTGAACTCCTTAGAGAAATGGTGACGGGAACCCTTTATTTCTTTAAGAGAGCAGCATGGGAGAGCAGTGGGAGATGCGACTCTATGAGATTCTTTACGAGAGCAGTGGGAAGATGCGGCATGAAATGGGTGTAGCGGAAGGAGAAGGGACAGAACATTCGAGGACTTTTGTCCTCTGCTGACACTGGTTATGCCTCGTCTTCATTCATGTTTGTGTAGGGGGGAAAGATTTGGATTTTCCAAACCCAAAGGTCTCTGCCTGGCCCTGAATAGTATACCACCACAAACAGTCTAGCACCTATGATAACTCACTATATAAAGGACCCCATCCAAGTGTTGTACATAACATGAGTTATTTGTTAAAAATATATATATTTCGCCAAAGTTTTCTTCATACAAAAACATTACAAAGAAACACAGTCTCAAAGAGTGGAACAATAAAGGCCACGTAGGTTTAAAGACACTATGAATGCAGTCAATGCGGGCTACTGATCTCAAGACTGAAAGAAAAAGTGTCGCCACAGACTGGTCACAGTTGCTTCTTGGATGAGGCTCTTTTGAGAACCATCAGGACAGAACATTAATTAGATGGCTGTTCCTCCTAAAAGGGGAGCTGCGGTGGCTCAAGTGGTTAAGACGCTGAACTGCAGGCTGTGGAAGGTCAGTAGTTCAGTAGTTCAAGACCCGGGTGCCGCATGATGGAGTGAGCTCCCGTCTCTAGTTCCAGCTCCTGCCAACCTAGCAGTTCGAAAGCAAGAAATTGCAAGTAGATAAATAGGTACCACTTCAGTGGGAAAGTAACAGCGTTCCGTGCGCCTTGGTGTTTAGTCATGCTGGCCACATGACCACGGAAACGTCTTCGGTCAGCACTGGCTCTTCGGCTTTGAAACAGAGATGAGCACCGCAACCCTAGAGTCGGATCCGACTGGCTTTTGAGGAAGGGAACCTTTACCTTTACTTCCTCCTAAAAACAGAATGTTTATTATACGGCTGTGCCTTCTGTCAGGCAAGGTGGGAGTTAAACTGTTAGACTTTATTTTGGAATTGTGTTGCCTAGGCACAAGAGCTTGGACTCAATTCATAGTGTCTTTAAACCTACGGTGCCTTTGTTCTTCCACTCTGTGAGATTGTGGGCCATTCTGCATCTAGCATTTGCCCCACATTTCCACAACTGGGAGGGGGAAATGCAGCTCAAAACCACATTCAGATACCTTGGGGCAATGCTGTACTGACTTCAAAGTCATCCCTGAATGGCCATAAAATGGCCATAAATCTATGCAGAAGGTACAATAAAATCCCACGAGCCCGATAATCAAAGGAAGCGAAACCAGCATGCAATGCAGAGGGGAATTTCTATTCCAACGTGGGTTTCATAAAACAACCGAGGGAAAAGCCAATGCAGAATCAGCCTGTGTCTCTTTGTAATATTTTTGTATGAAGAAAACTTTGGCCCTGAATAGTGGCACCTGTTCGAGTATCTTAGTGACCTGGTTATTTAACGTCTTTTAGCTTCCAGACCTACCCTGGAGAGCGTCCCGCCTCGGCTGGATGATTCCTACTATCCTGGCCTCCCACATCAGCCCTTGATGTCTCTGCTATACCCCTGGTCTCCTGAAGAACCCACATCGTGCTCTCCTCTTCTGCCTCCTCAGGGCCAAGGAGATCCAGGTAAGGAGACGGGGAGTGTGCGCGCTGCCCTAAGAACAATGGCCCAGACAATGAATTTACATAATCCAACTGTGCTAAGAAGGAGGACATAAAACGATTAGGTGTGTCTTTTCTTTGGTGCCAAAGAAATACTGTATTTACTTCTTTGAATGATCACATTTTAAGAAATTATGTTCTCGTTTGCTTTCAGGTCACAAAAAAAGGACCGAACTGTGAATGTGCATAATCTAACTGCTAGCAAGGAGAACATAAAATTATTGAGCATATCTTTTCTTTGGTGCCAAAGAAATACTGTATTTACTTCTTTCAACGCTCCCATTTTAAGAAATTATATTCTCTTTTGGTTACAGATCACAAAAAAATGACCAGACTTTGAATGTGCATAATCCAGCTGCTAACAAGGAGAACATGAAATAATTAGGCGTATCTTTTCTTTGACGCCAAAGACATAGCGTATTTACTTCTTTCAGCGTTCCCATATTAAGAAATTATATTTTCTCTTGGTTACTAATTACAAAAAAAGACCTAACTTTGAATTTGCATAATCCAACTGCTAACACTGAAGAAATAAAACAATTAGGCATATCTTTTCTTTGGTGACAAAGAAATAGTGTATTTACTTCTTTGAATGTTCACATTTTACAAAATGTTCTCTTTTGGTTACAGATAAAAATACTCCAGTACAACTGGTTTTTTGTTTGTTTCTTAAAAAAACCCTCTAAAAACTTTATATTGAAGGTAGTTAAATTCTTTCAATAGCCATAAAGGAACCTCCATGTTCAGAAGCAATATACCTCAGACTTTGTAGACCAAAACAAAATGAATCCACCCCCGGGGGAGATTCATATACCTTTTATTTTTTAAAAAAAATCAATAACTTTAAAAAAATGCATATTTGTTAGCATTCTGAGACTGAAAGCTGGAAGAGGTGGACCCTTGGCCTGATGTAGTACAGCTGTGTGCTAGTATTTAAAACATGGAATTCATGTGCAAAGATTCAGCCCCAAGAAAAAGAATGGCGCAATCAGCATGAGATCAGAAGAGGTGCCCTGCTGGGTCAGGCCAGGGGTCCATCTACTCCATCATCCTGTTTCACACAGTGACCAATCAGTTACTCTGAAGAGCCAAGAACAGGGCATAGAGGCTGAGGCCTTCCCCTGGCGTTGCCTCCTAGCACAGGCATTCAGCCAGCATGGTCTAGTGGTTAATAGCGACGGACTCTAATATGGAGAACCGGTTTCGATTCCACACTCCTCCACATGAAACCAGCTGGGTGACCTTGGGCCACTCACAGCTCTTTCAGAGCTCTCTCTGCCCCCAAAATAAGTCTCGCTCGCCATGTAGTGGGCTAAAAGAGCTAGAACTGCAGGCTGCCAGACAATCTCTGGATCTCCTGGCCATACTACACACAATGCCATACGATAATTAATCAACAGGCTTACTGCCTCTGTATGTGGAAGTTCCCTTTTGTTATCATGGCTACTAGTCACTGATGGACCCCTTCTCCATGAATCTCTGAAAGGGGGCCCATCTAAGTTAGGGGCTGCATTCACTGGCAGTAGAGTTGCCAACTCCAAGTTGGGAAATACCTGGAGATTTTGGGGGTGGAGCCTCAGAAGGCCGGAGTTTGGGACATAATGCCATAGAGTCCAATTTCCAAAGTGACTATTTTCTCCAGGTGGCCTGATCTCTGTCGCCTGGAGATCAGTCGTAAAAGCAGGAGACATCCAGCTACCACCTGGAGGTTGGCAACTCTAACTGGCAGGGAAGTCCACGACTGAACAACTTGTTGAGCAAAGCAGTACTTTCTTTTGTCTGCCCTGAATCTATCGCCCATCCACTTCATTAGGTGCCGCCAAGTTCTGGTATTATAAATGTCTCTCGACATGCCCTCCTTTAGGGTCCCTTCCTATAAACTGAAAAGCCCCAGACTTTTTATTTATTTAAAACTCTCTATGTTATAGGAAATCAATGTGGCTTCTATCTTTCCTTTAGTCAGACCAGGGCTTTTTTTGTAGAAAAAGCCCAGCAGGAACTCATTAGCATAATAGGCCACACCCAATAGCAGAAACATATTAGCATAGTAGGCCACACCCCTGACAGCACCACTCATTAGCCTATTAGGCCGCACCCACATGTTACCAGAAGTGTGGTCATCCAGCCACACCCACCTTTTGCTTCTTATTCTGTTTACCTTGTTTGTTGTCAAAACCCAGAGCTTTTTTGTAGCAGAGACTTCTTTGCATGTTAGGCCACACACCCCTAATGTAGCCAATCCTAATGAGTTTCTGCTGTTGGGTGTGGCCTATTATGCTAATGAGTTCCTGCTGGGCATGGCCAACTCAGGAGCCAGCCGGAACTCCGTTCCTGTGCGTTCCTGCCCCAAAATAGCCCTGAGTGAGACTAATGCAGGCTGTGGAAGGTCAGTAGTTCAGCAGTTCGAGACCCAGGGTGCCGCATGATGGGGTGAGCTCCCATCTCTAGTTCCAGCTCCTGCCAACCTAGCAGCTCGAAAGAAAGAAATTGCAAGTAGATAAATAGGTACCACTTCGGTGGGAAGGTAACAGCGTTCCATGCACCTTGGTGTTTAGTCATGCTGGCCACATGACCACGGCAACGTCATCTGACAGCGCTGGCTCTTCGGCTTTGAAACGGAGATGAGCACCGCAACCCTAGAGTCGGATTCGACTGGCTTTCGAGCAAGGGAACCTTTACCTTTTACAGACTAATGTATTTTTTTAAATGCGGTCAGAAAATAGGTCTTTAATTGCAGCTAATAGACACAGGGGAGGAGAAGATAGAGATTTATGAATCCTCTACCCTTATCAGAAATGGTGCTCAGCACCCCCCCATCAGTCTTCCATTTTGAAGGCGGCTTCCAGCGTCCCTGTTCACGCTCCGCTATTCCTTCCAGAACAAACCTTCTCGACGGCCGTAACCTCTTGTGACTGGACTAAGAGGCCTGCTCCCACTGATGGCAGCCAGCCCAGCGCCTCAGACTGGGATTCATGTCAATGTGAGCAAAATGTCAGGAGAAAGAAAGCACCGCGGGATCGGATGGATGCTCACAGGCCCCAAAGGGATCACGCAGGTAACGACAGGTGTAGAACTTGGGGAGACGGGCGGTGGTGAGGGAATGTTAAGCAGTGAAACAGGATATTGAGGTGGGGAGAGCCATTCTTTCTGATTTGACCCCATTGCCTCAAAAGCCCTTAGTCCTGGTAGTGAAAAAACCACTCTGCACACATCTCAGAGGAACCGTTATTTCTCCTGTTCCTGGGCTGAATTAGCTGCAAGGTCATCTTCACTCCTTCCCATTATATTTTGGCAGGTTCAGGTCCTATCCAGTTGTGGCGCTTTCTGCTGGAACTTCTCCAGGATGGTTCATGCCAGGCCTTCATCTGCTGGACGGGGAACGGTTGGGAATTCAAACTCCGGGATCCTCATGAGGTAAGGGCCCGTTTTTGCCCCCCCCGGGCTATACATTATGCATAGGGGCTGTTCCTAAGAATGACTCTGCTGATCCCAGCACAAAAGATAATGCTGATATTTGAGGAATTTTTCTCTTACAGTGGAGAAAAAGCATGTTTCTAGTCCTTATGAAGGTGGGAAGCAGTAGAACAAATAGGCACGATTGGCAAGCAATATCAGCTAGTATTATTTATTATTTTATTGTATGGTAGAGTTACACAGAGGAAGCATATAACAATATAAAATATGGAACCAAGTTGACACAACCGGTGCTATGCAGACTGATTGGGCAATCCCCCTAAATACTAATATCTACATTTTTAATCTACTCAATCGTAGCTGGGGAGAGTTTCTCTTGTTGGCAGGTCCCAGGTATTTCAGGGAAGGAGGGTGCAGAAGAGGTCCTTCTCCTGTGATCCGGGGTAGATGCCAAAATATTTTGTGGGGGCAATTTTCTGATCAAACCTGAGAGGTAATGTTGCCCTTCCCTGCCTTCCTGTTGATATTTCCCTTGATTGTATAAGTCTCTGTTTTTATGAATTTTACTGTTAAAAGTTTACTTAACAAAGAAAAAAATAATTAAAAAATCATAGCTGGGGAGAGTGCAAAGAGCTCTGTCACATCTCCCTGGAAAGCACAACGCTCACATTCCTGTGACAAATGGGAAATCGTTTGGTGGTTTTACACAATAGTTACCAAGGAAAACAGTGCTCAATGTCCCAATAAACTTTAATGTAGTATATTCATTTGTATATCTTGCGTTTTTCTGTTCTTTTACCTAAGTTCTTTGAAATCTTACTAGAGGTTGCAAATGACCTTTCTCATATTCTACCATTGCATTTGGGTCCTGGTATTCTGCCCCATTTAAACAACAGATCTGCACAACTGCCAAAGCCTGTTTGTATTCCATTAGCCGTCTTCCATCCTTTACGTGGCAAGTCACATCCTGCAGGTCTCTCAGTGTTTATTAGGTTATGGATATTGGATGGAACTGATTGCATCCATGTTTGTGACAATTCATTCCCTAGATCGAAATTTTGTGATTACAGGATTTGTGCAAATCTTAATTGCTGGGTGTCGGGATCTTAGTTTAGATAGGCCCCTTGACAGCCATGTCTTTGGGGATGGGCAACTCTCTGTTTTCGATCTTTCTATATTCACGAAGAAGAGCATCCTGTCTTCGGAGATGCTGGGGAGCGATGTGGCACAACGTGGGTAGTCAATAGGTTGGGGTGGGGTTTAATACATCAACTGACGGTTCTCATTGTTGCATTGCACTGGACATCAAATTTGCAGACATGGGGGGGCTGTTGAGCCACGCCGAAGCACTTGATAACAGCGTCTCATTCTGATCGCTCCAGCCTGGAATATATTTTCCGATATCCCATACCACTCCACGTCCCGGCTACTGGAACGGAAAGTCCAACCACTGTTGAACGCTACCTGCTGGCAAAGCTCTCTCTTGCTAAATGTGTTCCCTTCTCTCCTCTGCTCCCGCCAGGTGGCACGGCGCTGGGGCCAGCGGAAGAACAAGCCCCGCATGACCTATGAGAAGCTGAGCCGGGGGCTGCGCTACTACTATCACAAGAACATCATCCACAAGACCAGCGGCCAGCGCTACGTCTACCGCTTTGTCCGCGACATCCGGGGCCTGCTGGGGGAGCTGGCCGAGCAGCTAGAGAACCAGAAGGGGAGAATGCCGGCCTCGTAGACGTCCTCTGCCTCCAGGATTGCTGCGGAAAAATCATACTGGCACGGCGTTGCTTCTACGGGTTCCCGGGTGCTATGGTCATAACGGGGAGACCCCGCCAGGCAATCGCTCCATTTCAGAGACATGCCAACTGGCAAAGTGCTCCAGGAGGCACCAGAAGGCAAGACCCTGGTGGGACGAACTGGGACTGTTCGGACACTCAACATGCGAATCCTGCACTTCTTTCTCCCGCTCTCTTTTTTTACAATACAAAGGGTGTATATAGAGGAAATGTACAGAATAAAAAATGCGCTGTTTTAGTAGCTTGCCATTTGGCTCATTGCATATGCTGCAGTGGACACGTAAGACAACCAGAACACGAGAACGATTTAGAAAGATGCAGGATTTAAGACTTTGGAAAGGAAGTAGATTTTAGACATTGTGCACAGTCTCCCCAAAATCAGCCCCCCCCCTTTTTAAAAAGAGGTTCTGGAACTCTCAAGAGGGAAATGCAGTTTTCAATCTGTATACTGAAAACTCATGAACTTCTGAACATTTTAAAGGGAATTTTGTCAAATCTGTCCCAGTTCGTCCCCCCAGAAAAAAAAGCCCGGCCCAAAACAGTTTCAGAGGGGTAGCTGTCTTGGTTTGCAGTAGAACAGCTAGATTCGAACCCAGTAGCACTTGGGAGACCAACGAGTTGTTGGGGGTATGAGCTTTCGAGAGTCAAAGCTCCCTTGGAAGCCCATACCCCCCCCCAATCTTGTTGGTCTCTTAAGGGGCTACGGAACTCTAATCTAGATCTCTCAAAAGCAGAACTTGCTGTGGCAGTGGCTTTTGTCTCGATGTGTGTGCCTGAGCCGTGTGGTGGAGCCTTTAGGAGGACCCCTGGGACTGGGGACGGGGTGGGGCCGAGTTTACATCTCCTTCTACCAGGGAAGCCTACAGGGTGATCTTGGGCCATTTGCTCTTGCTCAGCCTCACCAACCTTGCAGGACAAAAATTGACGCCAGCGGCGCCTGAAAGGCCAACAAGATTTACTAGGGTATAACCTTTCTGAATAGAAGCTCACTTCGTCAGACGCAAATGAGAAGGAAGACCCATCTTGCCCTTCTATCCATGTGGGAAGGGTGGCATCCTGACTCCGTAACACTCCCTCCTGCCTTCTGACCAGGCTAAAGGCACTGATGGATCTTCATTCTCATTTGTATCTGACAAATTGGGCTTTGATTCACAGAAGCCTATATTCTGGTGAGTTGTTCAGGTGGGTAGCTGTGCTGGTCTGTTGCAACAGAACAAAGCTTGAGTCCAGTGGCACCTTTTAGACCACCAAAGTTTAATGCTGAGTATAATAAGCTTTGGTGTGCATGCACACAAAGGCTCATACCCAGAACGAAACTTTTTTTGGTCTTAAAAGGTGCCACTGGACTCAAGCTTTTTCTGGTGAGTTGGGTGTTGGTCTTTCAGGTGCTACCAAGCTCTAATTTTGTTTTACTACTACAGACCAAGGTGGCTACCCACATGAAAGTACCTTACCAAGTCATTATTGTGAGGATAAAATAGGAAAGGACTTTGTTTGACAGCCCCCAGGGAACGGGGAAGAGGAGGAGGAGATTGGATTTATACCCCGCCCTTCACTACCCAAAGGAGTCTCAGAGTGGCTTACAAACTCCTTTCCCTTCCCCTCCCCACAACAGACACCTTGTGAGGTAGGTGGGGCTGAGAGAGCTCTTGACAGAAACTGCTCTTTTTCAAGAACAGCTCTTATCAGAACTATGGTTTGCCCAAGGTCATCCAGCCAGGTACAAGTGGAGGAGTGGGGAATCAAACCCGGTTCTTCCAGATTACAGTCCGCGGACTTAACCACTACACCAAACTGGCTCATAAAAACAAATGGAATGAAACAGACAGAATAATTAAGGTTAATGCATTTAGGTTTTTATTCCAAAAGATCAGAAAGCAAAAAAAAAAAGACAGGCCAGTCTTGCCTTTAATGTCACTGACAATCTCTTGTTCCCCCAAGAAGGGTGGGGGGATATCCCCCCTCTCCTCCCAGATGTTAGCTCCTTCCAATTGGTTAGGGGTAAAACTATTCCCCTTTGCCTGCCAGCCAATACTTCCAGGAACGAGCACAATGGTTCAATGATCCACTCCAACGGGTTCCTTCCAAATGGCTCCTGCTCTCAGACCCAGCTGCGCTGCTGCTGCTGGTGCTTCTGCTGCACTGTCTTGGCAGCCAAGGTCCAGCGCTCCAGCCACTGCTGCAGAGTGCAGCTGAAGCGCCGTTCACCAGGAAGCGTAAACTGTCCAGGTTGCTCCCACCTGGAAAATGGAGCACAGGGGTGAGCAGCAAGCGTAGGGACACCCCCCCCCCGCAGGCACAAGTTGGGGAAGACCAGAGCCACCCTCTCAATCCACCCCCAATATTTGTGGTTTTCACATGCTACCTCATTTCCTTGTTGCCTGCAGAGGAGCAAAGGTCCATCAATGGCTATTAGCTACAAGTTATAAATGGAATACTATGTCTGGGGCACTGATGCTGTGTATTCCTGGTGCTTAGGGACATAGTTCCCTCTAAACTGTGCTAGTGGGTG
This sequence comes from Gekko japonicus, assembly GCF_001447785.1. Classification (NCBI taxonomy): domain Eukaryota; kingdom Metazoa; phylum Chordata; class Lepidosauria; order Squamata; family Gekkonidae; genus Gekko; species Gekko japonicus. Next base: position 378,437 of record NW_015170323.1, on the reverse strand, counting down.
CTGGTGCACAAAATTTTAACAGGCCGTGCAGGGATTACTGCTTCAGCCCACAAGGCATTTCTCCCTCCATTGGAAACAATGGAGGATGGGGGCACCTCCTTCTGGGGCCCATAGAATTGGACCTCCTGGTCCAATCCTTTTGAAACTTGGGGGTTTTTTGAGGAGAGGCACCAGCAGTGACGCTGTAAAAAACAGCCCCCCCGAGCCCAAGATACCCCCGGATCAATTCTCCATTATAGGCTATGGGGCTCGTTGACTATAGTCCCCATAGGGTACAATGGAGCCGGAATAAATGATATTTTTTTTTGCACACCTCTATTATGCTTTTCAGTATGATTTGTAAGCTGCCTTGAGTCACAGGGAAAAGTGGGATATAAATATATGAACAAATAAGTAGTGTGGGGCAGGTTGATAACATTTAAACAACTTCCTGTTTGTTAGGTTAGGCAGGGTTTTGACAGCGATTGTTCCTCTTGTGTTATACTTGACCTGTAATGCTGGTTCTCATATTTCACTAAGTAGATTGCAAGAGGGCCCCCCCCCCCAGTATGTTTTTTAAGGATCAGCACACGGTGACAGTCTGAGGTCAGAGCCAGGGCTCTTTTTGTAGCAGGGACCTGGAAAATGGAGCACAGGGGTGAGCAGCAGTGTTCCCTCTAAGCTGAGTTAGTGTGAGCTAGCTCACCGTTTTTTAGCCTCTGGCTCACAGATTTTTGTCTTAGCTCAGGAAGGATGGCTCCAGAGTGTCGCCTAATATGCAAGGCGATCCTGCTACAAAAAGAGCTCTGGCAGGTAGACTTGTTCTCTGAAGGGGTGAAATTTGACTGGGTTTTATTTTCTCTTCTAATCAATGTTCCCTCTAAGCTGTGGAATCTTGTGAGTGGAAATTCTACTTTGTGAGCTACGGTCATTAAAGTTGCGAGGGAGCGATTTGGCTCCTGCATAAATTAGTTTGCTCTGGAGCCCATCCTTCCTGAGCCAAGACAAAAATGCGTGAGCCGGAGGCTTAAAAAACTGAGCCAGCTCACACTGACTCAGCTTAGAGGGAACACTGCTTATAATATTTAAATTATTCTTAAAATAGAGTTTAAATTTAGAATAATTCTGAGATTTTCACAAGGTTATGTAAGTAAAACTTCTAAAAAAATTAATTTATGTGATAGTCAGAGATGTAGACTCACTCACAACTTTAATGCTACTAGCTTTTTTTTTTGCTCACGAGGTAGAATTTCTGCTCACACCACTATTGAGCTTAGAGGGGACATGGGGGGGGGGCAAATGTGGGAAGGCTTCTGGAGTTCTGGCCTCACTGTGTTTTAGCCACTGTGTGACACACAGCGTTGGACTAGATGGGCCACTGGCCTGATCCAACATGGCTTCTCTTATGTTCTTATGTACCAGGGATGCTTTTAAAGTCCTGGGAGCCATCAAGCAAAGGTCTCCCTTGTTGCTCAGCACCAGCAGTTTTGACTTCCAGATAATCCCACTGGCTTTTGCCACATTCCTGTGCACTGCAAAGCACTCTGAGGCTTGTCCTAGGGCACGCCCTCTGTTTACGTGGTGCACTAAACTGGACCAAAGTTCTGCTTAAGCCAGCATCCTGTTTCTAACAGGGGACAGCCAGGTGCCCATGGAAGCTTAGACCGCGCATTAGGGCAACGGCCCTCCCCTCCTTGCAGCTCAGAAGCTGAGGTAGGGTGCCCCTGAACGTGGAAGCTCTCTTCCATTCTCACCAGTGATGCGGGTTTGCTGGGGAAATTTGAAAATGGAAATTTAAATAAATGTTGGCAAAAGGAGGCATACCATATACAAACTTGGATCATGGACTGGCCTTGCGGTCTCTCCATGCATCATATCCCACATTTACCCTAACCGAACGTGACCAAATTGTAGCACAAAAGCCCTGACAACTATAAACAGAGACAATGTTTACATACGTGGGGCGGAAAAAATGTCCACCCCAAAATACAGTGTTGTGCAAATACTGCCGCCCTGCATCGCTGATGCTGAACAGAACAGCCCACCTGACTTGTTTCCTGCGCTTTCACACATGCTGGATACTGTACTTTCAACCCACGATCTGTGCACTTTGCAACTGAATTTTTCAGAGGGAAGTGGGGAAATCCATTGACAAACCACTGCTGAAGTGCACTGAAAGTGGACTGGAAGTGCACTGTTGAATCTGTGTAAAAGCACCCTAGTGATGCCCACTAAGGTTGACTGGCTTCTTCCAGGGTCTTTCACTCTCCTCACCACACTCACCAGGCGTCTACCACGGCCTGCACCTCCGGCCAGTGTTCGATGCGGCACTTGCACTGCTCTGTCACCCGCAGGATCCGGGGCAGGAGCTCGCGGGCCTGCTCCTGATTGTGGGCCCACACCTCTTGGAGTAAGGCTGGAAACGAACAAAGGGCGTTGAGAAGGAGTTGGCATGGGAGGGACCCAATCGGGGCTATCTAGCTACCCAAACTTGGATGCAGAAGTCCCCGTTTCATCGACCGGCTTGGTTTGGGAGTTCTGAGAGCCAGCAGATGTATTGCAAAGGTTACTGTACTGTTTTAACCACCGTACTGTTAAGCACTGGGGGGGAAAATGTATAAAATTAAACCTTCTAAGTTGTGGCACCTGGCAAGGTGGACTCGGGAGGCTGTTCCACAGCTGGGGGGGCCCAACCAAGGCTCTTTTTGAAGAAAAAGCCCAGCAGGAACTCATTAGCATAACAGGCCACACCCAACAGCAGAAATCCATTAGCATATTGGGCCACACCCCTGACAGCACAGCTCATTAGCACATTAGGCCGCACCCCCATGTTACCAGAAGTGTGGTTATCCAGCTACACCCACCTTTTGCTTGTTATTCTGTTTACCTTGTTTGTTGTCAAAACCCAGGGCTTTTTTGTAGCAGGAACTCCTTTGCATGTTAGGCCACGCACCCCTAATGTAGCCAATCCTAATGAGTTTCTACTGTTGGGTGTGGCCTGTTATGCTAATGAGTTCCTGCTGGGCGTGGCCAACTCCGGAGCCAGCCGGAACTCCGTTCCTGTGCGTTCCTGCCCAAAAATAGCCCTGCCCACCACAATGCAGGTCCTAACCCTGGTGAGTGCCTCCTTCTCACCACAGAAGGTGGATGCATCCTGAACACAGCCTTTGCCGAAATCTCACCCAGTGGGCAGGCTCATATGGGAAGAGGAAGTCCATCCTCGGGTGGACCGACGTACAACCCCCCCCCCCAACTCACCCTGCACGTCAGGCTCTGGAGTGTTTTCCAGCTGGTGCTGCAGGCTTCCCATTGTCCTCTGCTTCAAGCCCAGCTGGGTACGCAGACAGAGGAGTGCCTTCTTCAGCTCCGCCACATGAGAGAGGAGCTGGTCGGGGGCCTGCAGAGAGGTAGACAAGGCAGGAGGAGTATGAAGGGAAGGGGAAAAGAGGGCCTACCAGCCCCCCCCCCATGACTCCACCGAACTTTACTCTGCCCAACTGGTCCCAGGGAGAGATGCACAAAACAATAACCAAGAAAGCACAGACCTTGTAAAGGGGGAAGGAGGCCCCGTTGCAGACGTTGGTGAAGGCCCGGTACTCAGCCGGTGCGGTCCGGTTCAGGCGATGGATCGAGAGTTCGTGGGCGGGGATGCGCTGCGACCTGGAAGAAGGGGAAAACGGGGTGCGGTGGTTAAAACATCCAACTGGGGTCCAGGAGACTCAGGTTTGAATACCTACTCTGCTGTGGAAGCTTGCTGGGTGACCACGGGTCACTGACACTACCGTGCACATCCCAGGCAAATTAAAAACAGCAAACGGGTCATTTCCTGCAGGAGCGCACAGGAGCAGAGCTCCAGCAGTAAAGAGCCCAGGGGGTGGGCACATGCAACAAGCCCCGCCCCCTGCTCCTTCTCTCCCTTTCTTTCCCTCCTTCTTTCCTTTTTTTCCTTTCTTTTCCTCCTTTTTTCCTTCTTTCCCTCCTTATTTCCATCTCTCCCTCTTTCTTTCCGTCTCTCTCTCTCTCTCACCCCGCACAGATCTGTGTGAGGGCAGATCTGTGCATTCCCC
>NW_015170323.1:367724-374277 GCF_001447785.1 Gekko japonicus | reverse complement strand
CCCCCCCCCAATAGCTAGAAATCCAAAACAGTCCAGTGGAGCCTGAGCGGTGGGTGTTGCCTTCTGACACACTTCCGGTGATGTCAGGGGGTGTGGCCTATGCAAATGAGTTATGCTAATGAGCTCCTGCACCTCTTTTTCTACGAAATGACCCCTGACAGCAAATATTTAGTGGGGGGGGGGAAGTAGGTACAAAGAACAGACATTGGTACGGGTGCCACATACGCATGACCTTGCCCACTGTTATGGCCGCTGCGCATCTTATTCAGCTGCCTCTCTGTGTTCTGGAAATTCACAAACAGGTAATTGCTTGCCTCCTTAACTGCGTGGACTAGGAAACCCGCTTCACGGGAGATTCTCAGACAGCCGAATTCTGTGCTTGCTATCAAATGCGTAGGGGCCGTCCTCCTCAGCACTGCTCCCCCCGAGGGAGCGGCCAGGAGAAAGACTCACCCGGGAAGGTCCCGGCACACCAAGCAAGGCAGGGCAACCCCCTGGAACTGCTGGACCTCCCGCTCGATCCTGTTCTGCAGCCGCTGTGCCTCCTGCTCCACCCACTGCTCTTGAGTCAGCAGCTTCTTCTCAATGAAGTCCCGGACCTGATTGAGAGGCAGAGAGAGGCGGGGGATCAAAACTATATCTGCGGCCACGTCCACCGCGGCTAAGCCCAGAACCTGTTCTCAAGGGCCGAAAGTAGAACATGAAATATTGATTTTAAAGAAGGGTGGACGCGCTTCTAGTCCTCAAGGCTGCACGGCACTGATTGGGAATTCATTACAGCCGGGACTCCAGGACCCGCGGCCCCTTCCTTGCCATCCCTGCTATCGTTCCCTGCCTCAACTGCTGTGCTAAACTGTCCCCTTTCCTCAGCTGTTGAGGCAACGCAGAACTTGCTGAAACATTACAAGTGCTTAAAGAAAGAGAGTATTCAGAAATAAAAGGGGATTAGATAGCTCCATGGAGGGTGTCCATCAATGGCTACTAGCCATGGTGACTGAGGGGAACCTCCACGTTCAGAGGCAGGCTTCAGCCTCTCTGCCCTGTTGTTGGGCCTCCAGAGGAACTGGTTGGCTCCTGTGCGAGACAGGAGGCTGGATTAGATGGACCAATGGTCTGATCCAGCAGGGCTCGTCTCATATCCTTGTTCTACTAGGAGAAGCTTTGCCTAATGAACCTCCACATTCAGAGGCACTAAACCTCTGAATCCCAGAGCCAGGAGGCCACATCAGGGGAAGGCCTTAGCCTCTATGCCCTGTTCTTGGCCCTCCAGAGGAACTGGTTGGCCACTGTGTGTGGCAGGATGCTGGACTAGATGGACCGCTGGTGTGATCCAGCACGGCTGCTCATGTTCTTATGCCTTATACCAGGGCTATTTTTGGGCAGGAACGCACAGGAACGGAGTTCTGGCTGACTATTGGTCTCATCCAGCACGGCTCCTCTTATGTTCTTAAACAAAGCATTTGCAAATGTGCTTAAAATTGCTTTGGAATCCATCGGCAAAAAAAAATTCTTCCATCCCTTAGGCAGGATCTGGCCCTGCTTCTATGAAAAGGAATCTGACACAGAGAGACCTCAACAGAGCCTCTTTTACCTATCGGTGCCAACTAGTAGTCAGTTTATTCGGTATATCACCAGCCCAATTACAAACAATACAAAAGGGTACCAATAATATATATAAAATATTTAAATATAAAACTGCGTTTGATCTGCATATGTTAATTACAAAATTACTAAAACTCTAAATTTCTACAATACTCTATCAACTGTTATTCAACTGTTGAATAAATATTATAGAGGTTATACATGGTACCTCCTTATAACGGGATGAATAATTTTTACTCTGATGGTTTCATAAAACGTACAGTGGAGTAAAATATGTTCAATTGTTTTGACTTTCCATGAACCACACGGGCATAGTCGCTCAGACCTACTGATGCCCCTTAGTTGTGTTTCTCTGCCTGCTGTCAAGGTCGTTTCAGAGGGCAGCCATGCTGGTCTGCAGCAGAAAGGCTGGGTTTGAGTCCAACAGCACCTTAGAAACCAACGAGATTCTCAGGGAAGAAGCTTTCAAGAGTCAAAGGGCCCTTTGTGTCTGGTGGAGGGTGCTGGAGAGTGTCACTCTGCCTGCAAGAGGGTCTGGGAGGGAAAGGGTTAAGAGAATCCTCTCTAACTCAGGCACGCTTGGCAGTCGGCCCCACCCTTTCATCGGCTAGATCAGAGGTGGCGAACCTATGGCACGGGTGCCAGAGGTGGCACTCAGAGCCCTCTCTGTGGGCACGCGTGCCATCGCCCCAGCCAGGCCCAGACCATCATTAAAGTGTCGGATTCTCTGCCAAATAATTTTAAGGAAATGAAAACATTTGGGTTTGTTTTCTTTACTTTGTTTGGATCATCTTAAGTTAATGTATGAGTGGTTTTTTCTAAAGTAAAACCTCAGTATTCAAGTTAAATTGCCGTGTTGGCACTTTGCGATAAATAAGTGGGTTTTGGGTCGCAGTTTGGGCACTCGGTCTCTAAAAGGTTAGCCATCACTGGGCTAGATGGTCCACCTCTTTGGCCCGTGCTCTCTTCTTCTCACTCTTACCTGGGCTTGGAGCCAGTGTTCCCTCTAAGCTGAGTTAGTGTGAGCTAGCTCAAGGTTTTTTAGCCTCCAGCTCACAGATTTTGGTCTCAACTCAGGAAGGATGGCTCCAGAGCAATGTTCCCTCTAAGCTGTGGAGTCTTGTGAGCAAAAATTCTATTTTGTGAGCTACTGGCATTAAAGTTGTGAGCAAGCGATTTGGCTACCTGCATAAGTTAGTTTGCTCTGGAGCCCTCCTTCCTGGGCTAAGACAAGAATGTGTGAGCCAGAGGCTAAAAACCGGTGAGCTAGCTCACACTAACTCAGCTTGGAGGGAACTCTGCTCCAGAGCAAACTAATTTATGCAGCAGCCAAACTGCTCGCTCACAACTTTAATGCCAGTATCTCACAAAGTAGAATTTTTGCTCACAAGACTCCATAGCTTAGAGGGAGCATTGCTTGGAGCTGTAGCAAGTTAGCCTTTTTTGAAACTATTCACAGTCAAGTTAAACGGCCCTGCACGAAACAGGTCGTGGAAGACGTGCTTCTATTTTTGTAAGTAAAATTTCTCTCTCTCGTTACCACTGGAGTCGGATTGTCTTTGCAATTTGTTTGAACAGCCTTTCCCCCTTAACTGGGAGACGTGGAGGATCGGGGATACTGCGAAAAAGCTTCTGTGCTTCCAGGGCACGTGATATTCCCCCCCCCATTTAACCCAATAAAGGGAAAACTGACTCTCGAAAGCTCGCCCTCCAAGAATCTTGCTGGTCTGCAAGGTCCCACTGGACGCAAATCTTGCAAGGTAGCGGCCGGAGACGGAGCTCTGCCAAAAGCTTGCCTGATAAGAGGGCACCGGCCGGCATTTCTCACCTCAGACTGCTCCTTCCGCAGCTGGGATTTAATGTACGAGGTGCCTTTGATGAGTGTCCGGATGTGCTGCTGCTTCTCGTTCTGTGGGAACAGAAGGAAGGAAGTGGGATCCAGGACACGGACGCACCTCTAACCTCGCTCCGCCACCACGCAGATACACATCTCTCAAAGGCCAGGAGAGAGCTTTCCGCAAACACCAAAGAGGAATTTGTACACGTCCCCACTGCTCTCCGCCGACACCGCCGAAAGGAAGGTTCGACCTGGCCTTGTGAACAGCTGTTTTCCTGGTTCCCTAGCGAGAATCACTGCCATGAAACCCAAAAGCAACACTGTGGGGACCTTTCGGCTGCGCCCAGAGCTACAACTGAGGTATGTGCGAGCCGGGGGGATAGGGGATCTGAAAGCCAGTAAACCCTGGGGGTTTGGCTTGTGACCCGCTTGTTCTTTTTGATCTATTTCCAAGACCTTGCTCTTAAGAAAAAATAGGTGACTAATGCAGACAGGGCCTATTCTGTTGTGGCACCCTGTCAATGGAATGCCCTCAAAAATGATGGTCACAGTCACAGACCAGACCGAAAAAAGAAGGAAAAAGACGGAAAAAAGAAGAAATTGTGAGGTAATGACAGACCAAGAGTCGCTGTATGCTTTCATCCACTTTTGGAAGAAGAAGAGTATCGAAACGATAGAACATTCCGGAGACCATCGTCACATCATTTTCAATTTCCTTGTGCCTTTATATATGTAGATTTTTTGTACACATTTTTGTATAAATTTCGTGATTGTTATTTAAATATATTCTGAGGTAAATATATTCTGAGGTAATTGTGAGGTAATGACAGACCAAGAGTCGCTGTATGCTTTCATCCACTTTTGGAAGAAGAAGAGTATCGAAACGATAGAACATTCCGGAGACCATCGTCACATCATTTTCAATTTCCTTGTGCATTTATATATGTAGATTTTTTGTACACATTTTTGTATAAATTTCGTGATTGTTATTTAAATATATTTTAGCGCAGTTACCTCACAGTTTCTTCTTTTTTCGGAATGGAATGCCCTCCCCAGGGACACTTGCTTGGCGCCCACATCGCTATTGTCCTATCAGTGCTCCTAAATTGTTACGTGCTTTTCATAGAATGTATCCAGACAAACCGGGGGGGGGAGTGTGCCGGGGGGGGGTGTGTGTGTGTGTGTCTTCGGAGGGGCAGTATGTCAGCTACGCTGCCATTGTAAGTGGGGGGGGGGAGGTAGGAGGCCGCTGGGTGCACATCTTCAAGGACTGCAATGTTAACTTCCACCTCTTTTGCTGTGTCTTATCTCTTTGCTGAGCTCATGACCTTGCTTCTCTGGCTTTGCTGGGAATATGAGCCCGTTAGTTTAGGCGTGCTGCAGTTCACCCTCTGATTGGCCCGAGTCCCTCAGGGGACCCCACTTTGACTCCTGTATATCTTTCCCCTTTCCCGCCTGCGGAGTTAGATCTAACACTGAACGTATGCACAGGTGACCTGCCTTGACTGTACTCGATAAACGTGACCCTTCTGAAGGAACGTGGTTGAGACAGATGGCTGTGGGACTCTGGCAGCCATCCTTCAAGCATGGGGCACAGACTAAAGAATCCCCCCCGTGTTTTGAGCCATCGATTCCCTCTCCTCGTTCAGCTGGTTTTAATACGACGGCTGCTCTTCACTTTTTGATTGTGATAGTACGTTGGCGCGTTCTGAGCAACGGAGAGCCAGTGTGGTGGTGTGCTTAGCTAGGCTGCAACTGAGGAGCCCCGAGTTCAAATCTGTTAGGAAGGTGAGGCAGTGTATTTGCTTCATTTACAGTCTGCCTGTCTGGCCAAGACCCTTTTTAAAAAAAAAAACAACAGGTGCCATCAGGAGGTCCAGCAGTGGGGCCAGGACACTAGAAGCACCCAAGGATACAGAGCATCACTGCCACAAACCCAAGGATACAGAGCATCACTGCCCCAAACAGTGTTCCATCTATACCCAGTGGCTAATAGCCACTGATGCACCTCTGCTCCAGATGTTTATCCAATCCCCCCTTGAAGCTGTCGGTGCGTGTAGCCACCACCACTTCTTGCGGGCCGTGAATCCCGCGCCTTTCCGAGCTCTTACCACCAGGTGGCGGAAGTCCAGGATGCGCTGACGCTTGGCTTGTAAGCCCTGCAGCTCTTGGTAACGGGTCCTCACCGCCTCCTCCAGCGCCCTGCAGCCGTTCAGCAGCCCATCCCTGTACCCCCGCAACTTAACTGCCCGAAGCTCCAGTTCAAACACGGCTCTGAACAGGAGAAGGGGAAGGGAGCAAGGAAAGAGAGAGAGAAGGTTCCTGCCGGTGAGAAAACTTTCTCCTCTTGTTCAAGGGGTTTGCTACTTTCGAAAACCAGTGTGATATAGCCGTTAAGAGTGCTGAACTAGGATCTGGGAGACCCGGGTTCGAGTTCTGCTTGGCCACGGACGCGCGCTACGTGACCTTGGGCCAATCACACACTCTCAGCCTAACTCAGCTCTCAGGGATGTTGTGAGGTCAAACGGAAGAGAGAGGAATGATGTAAAGCCGCTTTGGGTCCCCAGTAGGGTGAAAAATGAGGTACAAATTAAGTCAAATAGATAAAAAAAAATACTTTCCTTCTTATATGAGCCGTCATATCCCGAAACAGAGAGTGTGCATACATTTTTGCAAACATATTAGTTTACCACAATGGGTAAGACACTGAGAGAGTGCTTGTAAGGAGGTTTACTCAGAAGTCCTATTTTATTCCAGGGGGCCAAGCTCACCTGGGTGGACCAGGGTGGGACCAGAGGCAGGAGGGTGTGGCCAGGGCCCCTTCAGCAACAGGGCAGTTTGGACAGCAAAAAGGAAGAGGAGGAGGAGATTGGATTCATACCCCACCCTTCAGAGCCAGTTTGGTGTAGTGGTTAAGTGCGCAGACTCTAATCTGGGAGAACCGGGTTTGATTCCCCACTCCTCCACTTGCACCTGCTGATGTGACCTTGGGTCAGTCACAAGCTCTGGCACAGCTGTCCTTGAAAAAGAGCAGTTTGTGTCAGAGTTCTCTCAGCCCCACCCACCTCACAGGGTGTCTGTTGTGGGGAGGGGAAGGGAAAGGAGTTTGTAAGC
>NW_015170323.1:366277-367644 GCF_001447785.1 Gekko japonicus | reverse complement strand
AACATTGCTTGTGACTGACCCAAGGTCACACCAGCAGTTGAATGTGGAGAAGTGGGGAATCAAACCCGGTTCTCCAAGATTAGAGTCTGCGGGAGGTTCGAAAGGCACGGAAGCAACAGGCCAGCCTGAACAACAGCTCCCGGGGTCCAGGTGTGTTAGGGTAGGGCGTGGCTACGAAGAGCAGAAGAGAGTGGAACGTAGGACAGGGACCAGCAGTTGGGCTGGGTCTATAAGTAGGGAGGAAGAGGAGACGGGAGGAGGCTGGCTGGAGAGATAAGGTACAGGAGCAGAGTAAGAAAGGGAAAACCAAGCCAGCCTGGAGAAGGGAGAAAAAGAAACCAACGAAAGGGACAGGACTTGGCTTAGGGAGGGTTGTGGTTCTTCTCCCTTGTAATGCCTCATAGCCCTGAAATGAAACTAACCACCCCTTCAGCACCCTGTCTCTGGCAGGGGCAACCACGGCAGGGCGTTTCTCACCTGGCCAAGATGGAGCGCTCCGAGCCGTCAGACAGAAGACGGTGCATCTCCTGGACGATGACTCCGAGCTGCGCCGCAAGCTGCTTCTGCTTGGCCTGCAGGGGGAGCTGCTGCACGCAGAGCATCTCGCACTCACTCCAGCCTTCCTGCCGGCGGAAGAGATGAGGAAGGGAAGACTGAGCCGCAGGTGAGGGGCCACCACCAAGAAACCAGCATGCTCACACAACCTGGACTCTTTACCCTTCTGTTGGGCAACGGCTGAGCACTCACCTGTATAAGTCCCTGGACGGAAGGCAGGTCGTCCGCCGCATCCGAGACATCTTCCAGGTGGGCGCTGGCATAGCGGAACCTGGGCACGGGACAGAATGGGCAGACCTGAAGACCCCGGCAGGCATCCGTAATAATTTCCGCTGAGGGGAAAGGGTAGGAACGCTGCCTCCCTCCCCCCCAGGGCGGGACCAACTTGAGTGCTTCCACGTCACGAGGGATGTCGATGCCGTCGGTGAGTTCCTGCAGCTGGTGGGTGTTCTGGAGGGCCAGGTGCTCCAGGGCCGAGAGGATGTGGGCAGGCGGGTGGGAACCAGCGATCTTCTGCAGAAGGGAGACACGGAGTTATGGGATATGGCAGGGCTCTACAACGTGGTGTCCGTGGGCACCATGCTGCCTGCCACCACTCAGGTAGGGGTGGCCTTGGGAGGGCCCAGAGTAGAGATGTGAAGGCCCGGGAACAAAACGGAAAAATTCGGGGAAAAAAACATTTTTTCCTGAAGCCTTTTTTGTTTTTTTCTGAAAAATTGGAAAAATTGAAAAAAGAAAAGAAAAAAATTGATTATGGAACGTTTTATTTTAACATGATGAATAAAATATTTTAAGACCAGGTGTTCAAATAT
>NW_015170323.1:338158-365345 GCF_001447785.1 Gekko japonicus | reverse complement strand
ACGACGCTCAGCCAGTGTTGGTATGACATGCTCAGCTGCTCTTCGCTCATCCCGCTGCTGAGGGACACAGAAGGAAAGGGCTTCAAGGACTGCCAAAAACAAGGTTGGGCAACCCAGGACCCTTCAGAGAGACGGAGTGGGGACTTACGGGAAGTTCCCGGACACGCTGTGCTCAAAGAGGGTCTTCAGGAAGTGAAACCGCAGGCGGCAGGCTTCTTGGACGTCACGCTGGAAAGAAAGGGAGGATCAACGCTTGGGAGGGGTAGAGGCTTTCAACACTTCCTACCTGTTCATCACCCCCAGCCTGAGCAGCCACCATGGAATCCTGGTTTGCCACAGAGGGTTCTGGGAAGCCTGGCTCGCCGCAGGGGGTTCTGGGATATGCCTGCTGGTGTGCACGCCGTTCAAGCAGGGCTCTGGCCCAGGGGGCTCGACAAGCACGCCCCCAGCACATCTTTGGAGATCCACACTGTGCGGGTGGGGTGGGATAGATGGCAGCAGGTATGGTCACTGTCAGGGAAACTTGACTGGATCATGACCCCCCCTCCCCCCAATAACACTCAACCCTATGAGTGGAACTTCTGAGCGCAAGACAGGCCACATCTGCTTGTAAGAGCAACAGTTCCCTATGAAGAGCAGACGCAGATCAGCAAATACACCGCAAGAGCTCGCACCAGAACTTCAGGCTCCAGACTGGGGAATCCAGCCTCGGGGGCTCTCCCACTGCCAAATGCCACTGCTGTCTTGGCCTTCCTGCAAAGAGAGTAAGCGTCAGGGCCTGAGCATCGTGGGAGGACCAGAGTCATCTACTTCTCAGGTATCTGGAGAAGGGTGCTTGCACACGAAAGCTTACACCTTGAATAAAACTTTGCTGGTCTTAAAGGTGCCACTGGACTCAAACTTCGTCCCCCTTTTCATTATTTCCTTTTATTATTTATTTATGTCATTTATTCATCGCCTTTCTCGCTTGGATGCAAGACAATCCCTCTTGCGTCCAAGCGAGAAAGGCGATGAATTTCCTGCATTGCGCAGGGGGTCGGACTAGATGACCCTTCCAGCTCTATGATTCTATCATCCACGGTCAATACAAGTGACAGGATGGGGCAATCAGTAAATGATACAACAGGATTAGGGTTTGCAGAACCAATCAGAAAGCCAGAAACAGAACTGAAGCAAAATATAAGTCTTAACAGGGCACATTAAGTGATACAAAAATCACACCGCAGGAGCCTAGCTTCAGTAAAGCACAGTAACATTGGTCACAGTCCCTAATAATTTATCTCAGTAGCTTTGTGAATCATTTACTATAATCTAGATGACTGTTCAAGCCATCTTATGCTCATGGGCAGTGCAACAACTGTTAGAGCGGATCCTCGGTGGAACAGGCTTCCTCGGGAGGTGGTGGGCTCTCCTTCTCTGGAGGCTTTTTAGCAAAGGCCTAGATGGCCATCTGACAGCAAGGCTGGTTCTGTGGACTTAGGCAGATCATGAGGGAGAGGGCAGGAAGGGCTGCATCAGTGCTTAGTTCTCGTGGCCCTTTCTTATACACACCCAGGGAAGTGCCGATCACCACTTTGGGGTCAGGAGGCAATCATTCTCCAGGCCAAGTGATCCCGGAGGCTTTTTGTCATCTTCTGGGCATGGAACGGGGTGGTGGTGGTGGTCACTGGGGGAGGCATTTGTGAATTTCCTGCACTGCGCAGGGGGTCGGACTAGATGACCCTTCCAGCTCTATGAGTCTATCATCCACAGGCGACTGCATGGATTAATCGCCTACAATGCCACCAGCCCCGATCTGTCACGAAGCAGAAGACTCGAGGACAGGGGCCCATACCTCTCCATCTCCTGGAGCTGCTCCAGCCGTCCCTTGACCTGCACCACCCGCGTCTTCAACTGCTGGCGCTCCGCCGTGACCCGGGCTGAGTAGGCCTTCAGCAGCAACGTACGCCGCTTGGTGTCGCAGATCTTCTCCTGAGCTACTTCCAGGGTGACCTCTGCAAGACCAGAGAGAGAGAGAGGGGGGCTCGGCGTGCGTTCTACCCAATTATGTTGACCGCTGGACGGGCGCTGCACCATTTCCGTCTTTTTGAAAAGCAAGGGGCTAGTCCCTATGGCTGCAGAGAAAGCCTTACGGCCCACGAGTAGGAAATCTCAGAAGGCACCGGAGGCCGGGTGGTGCTATAAAGGGGATCTGGAAACCGGGCACTAGCTCAGTGCGAAACTATTCCGCCTTTTCCGCACCGAGAGCGTCCCGGCTTAGGAAGGCCCGACTCCACTTTGGCAAAGGCATTTAACAACAGTGGGAAATGCAGAAATCTCTCCCCAACGACTATTATCATTAGGTTATTTATAGTCCGCCTTTCTCGCAGAGGCCCAGATTTACCCAGGGTAAGTCGAGTACAACCAACAGGACACCCAATGAAGAGGGCAACAGACTTTGGGACTACAGAACTCTGAAGATGAACAAACCTCAAACACAGTATGCGTTTTGGAACAAGATACATAAAGTGGTGTCAAACTACCTAGTCTGGAGTGTGCTTCCGGTGGTAAGTAGCAACAGTAGTGTAGGCCTCTGTGCCTATTCCCTTTACCTGTGCAACACATGGACACATGAAACTGCCTTACCCTGAATCAGACCTTCAGTCCATCAAGGCCAGTATTGTCTACTCTGACCGGCAGCGGCTCTCCAGGGTCTCAGGAAGAGGTCTTTCACGTCACCTTCCGCTTTTCGCGCAGAGTCCCAGATTTACCCAGGGTAAGTCGAGTACAACCAACAGGACACCCAATGAAGAGGGCAACAGACTTTGGGACTACAGAACTCTGAAGATGAACAAACCTCGAACACAGTATGCGTTTTGGAACAAGACACATAAAGTGGTGTCAAACTACCTAGGTCTGGAGCGTGCTTCCGGTGGCAAGTAGCTACAGTAGTGTAGGCCTCTGTGCCTATTCCCTTTACCTGTGCAACACATGGACACATGAAACTGCCTTACCCTGAATCAGACCTTCAGTCCATCAAGGCCAGTATTGTCTACTCTGACCGGCAGCGGCTCTGAGGGAGGAAAGAATGATAAAAATTCAAAAGTCCCAGGAAAGCCTGAAGCTCTGCCTTCGAGGAGGGTGTGGGCGCTTGACGGAGGGCACGGATCTGTCAGCAAGTTGCCAATATGTCTTTTCCATCCATATGAGATGTGTCCATTCCCCCACCTCTCTCCTTCCCTGGACTGGCTTAGACTCTTGTGCGCATGTCCCCCCTCACCCTCATGCGTTCATCTTCAACTGCATTCCTTTCCATGTACGCTAGCAGTGCTTTGAAGGAACCTTATCTGCCAAGGCTACAGGTGGTTCGCGTTTGGAGGCTTTTTGCTTAGTCTATAATGAATAGTAGTGTGAGAATAGAGTAAGTGTTTAATCAGCTACAACCGTTGCTTTCTCAGGGTTTGGGCGTGCGATGAGTCCTCAGGGCGGGCGCGGGAACCATATCTATTGGCCCATGTTATTTTAAACTTGCTTTATTATACCTGTCTCAAGCACCTTGGTGTTATTCTGAACAGAGAATCTGTTCTAAGTACTTCATGGCTTCAATAAAACAAAACCTTCCTGCAAGAGTGTATTTCATTGTTTGCTGTGAGTCTGACAACCACTGACCATTTCATTACCGCACAGTCCTATTTTAACCCGTGCAAAAAGCCCTCTTGAATAATTCCGTTTCACGTAGGTTGGGGAATACAAGGGAAGTGGGAGCCGTCATAACCTCATCAGGGAGGCCTATGCAAGGGTGGGGTGGGGTGGGGGGGCTGCAACAGAGAATGCACCAGCACGGGCCACCCCCTGCCATTTGGGAAGCCCTACCGTCATGCCTCTGAGCCCGAAGGCAATTTTGCCATTGCTGCAGGACATCCCAGGGTGCTTTCAAGAACTCCTCCTCCTCTTGCATACTTTCCCTCTCCTCTCCCGTTTTAAACTGTAGTCTGATTATGCAAAACTTTGTCTTTTCCAAGTATTGCACAAACACCTTCAAGCATGAACCCAGATGGCCAGACAGGGGAGTAGAGACCTAAGGCCATTCTTAGCATGTGCACTGAACTACAATTCCCAGGAGCTTCGGGTGGAGGAAGCCATGGCGCTTGAACTCAATTAAGGCCAGCATCATATAGGATACCCACGTTCTCTCCTTCTCCCTTCCCATTAAAGCAAACAGTGCAGTTCCATGAGCGTGACTCAGGTCTGGCAGAGAACAGCTTACTGGTCTGAACCTATTAGCTGAAATTCCCCACCTCCCAGAGGTGGGAATGCAGACGCAGGGATCCTCTGGCATGCCCGCTCCCAGTCGTCCCCCAATCCAAGTGTGCCCAAAGACCCGTTCCCAGCAGGACCTGTGCCTCCTCACTCACCATCAGCTGTGAGCTCACGCTGTGCTGATTCAATCTGCCCATCAATCTGCTCCAGCTCTCCCCGCAGGCGCGCAATGCCCTGCAGCAGCTGCTTACGGCGCTCCTTCTCTGAATCAGAGCCCCTGGATTTGCCCTGGGGAGAAACGGTGGGTGTGGCGTCCGCAGGGTGGAACTCCCCCGAAACCTCCCGTGTCCTTGACTCTCATGACTTGGGCAGGCATTCGATCCACCAAGGGCTCACCTGGAATTGCCTGCTTCAGGAAGCCTGTGCCAACCTCCCAAACTTTAGAATCCTATCATTCTCTGAAGGGGGATGGGGCATACCCTTGGATTTTGGGAACTGCTGCCTCCCCCTCCCCCAGCGGATTAGGAAACACCCTGTCGCCTATTGCCCTCTCTGGCTTACCTCAGTCTCATCCATTTGCTGGTACCTAAGTGAGGAAAGAGGAGGTCAAGGTAACAAACGTTTTTTTTCCATTGGCTACAGTGGGCTCAAGCTGTCTATAATAAGGTAGAACTTTCCCCAAGCATAGACGAAAGCTTCACTGGAAGGAAGCCCGCCTGCCGTTCTATGGTCGAAGGCAGCGAGGGGGGGCAGTCTTAGCAGGCAGCCTTGCAAGAGTAATTAATTAGTTAATCATCGTATGGCTTTCTGTGTAGTATAGCCAAGAGATCCTAAGATTGTCTGGCAGCCAGAAGTCCTAGCTCTTTTAGAGTTACCGTGTTTCTCCGAAAATAAGGCACTGTCTTATATTTTTTCTCAAGAAGACACACTAGGGCTTATACCACAAATGCATAGAAATCCTGCTAGGGCTTATTTTGGGGGTAAGTCTTATTTTCGGGGAAACAGGGTATGCACCACTAGGTGGCAAGCTAGACTTGTTATTTTTTTAGGCAAGAGACGTTTCAGAGGTGGTTTGCTGTTGCCCGCCCCTGCGTCACGACTCTAGTATTCCTTGGAGGTCGCCCTTCCAAATCTGAGCCAGGGCCAACCCTGCTTAGCTTCCAAGATCTGACGGGATCGGGCTAGCCTGGGCTATCCAGGTGAGGGCCTCCCAAGGGTAAAAAAAAAGAAAGGATACCATAGCAAGTTCCCCCGAATCTTCTTTACATTTCTATAACAGAAAAAAAAGCATAATGTTAAGTCAACACAGAGCAACTGGGAATGTGAAGAAAAAGGGGACGGGAGCATACAAGACAGCAGAGACCAACTTATTTCAGAAGAAACTGCAGGCCGTGTGGCACTTCCGAAAGTTGCACTCACCACAGCTAGCCAAAGAGGAAAATGAAATACTTCTCACTTAAAAGGTTGCCTTTAAAAAACCCCAAAAACTAGCCATGCCCCTTTCCGTTTAAACACGAGCCTGGCATGCAGAATTAAACATGTAAAGGTTGTAGCGTAGATTACCAAAGGGATCCAGTACCTTTTTAAGTTCAGGAACATTCCCAACAGCTTGTATAGAGAACTTTCAACCAGGATGTTGATGGGTAACAGCAGGGCTATTTTTGGGCAGTCTGACACAAACTGCTCTTTTTCAAGGACAGCTGTGCCAGAGCTTGTGACTGACCCAAGGTCACATCAGCAGGTGCAAGTGGAGGAGTGGGGAATCAAACCCGGTTCTCCCAGATTAGAGTCCACACACTTAACCACTACACCAAACTGGCGCTCTCCCAGGTTGTAGCGTAGATTACCAAAGGGATCCAGTACCTTTTTAAGTTCAGGAACATTCCCAACAGCTTGTATAGAGTACTTTCAACCAGGATGCCGGAGGGTAACAGTTTAGTGTAGTGTACAGGAGCGCAGACTCTGATCTGGGGGAACCAGGTTTAAAAAGCCCTGGGTAACAGTTTAGTGTAGTGGCCAGGAGCACAGACTCTGATCTGGGGGATCCGGGTTGGATTCCCCACTCCTCCACATGCAGCTACTGGTGTGACCTTGGGTCAGTCACCAGTTTTTTCAGAGCTGTTCTCTCAAGGGCAGTTCTCGAGAGAGCTCTCTCAACCCCACCTACCTCACAGGGTGTCTGTTGTGGGGAGGGGAAGGGAAAGGAGATCATAAGCCACTCTGAGACTCCTTCTGGTAATGAAGGGCAGGGTATAAATCCAATCTCCTCCTCTTCTTACAAGAATGTACCATGCCACATCTCAATGAAAGCTGCCTTTAAGCACTACATATACCACATTAGAATCGCAAAGCATCTGTAACCTTGGCCACTGCCAGGCTAACCTTGCATGGCTAGCGGCCCAGTTTAAAGGAGCCACTGAGCTGCGCAACAGTGGGCAGTTGAGTTTTTCTGGCATGGCTGTGTCGTGATTAAACCAGGCTCAAACTACAGCCAGGAGCTGCTGAAGATAGGCCCGATCCAAACCTGGCTCTCTCCCCACTGTGTCACCTCAGCATCTTACCTCTGATGGCGAACGTGGCGGATGACGAACTTCCAGATCTCTGCACACTGGCCTGAGCACATCCTGGGGAAAGAGAGCGAGGGAGACGGAATATAGCCAAAGAAAGAGAAATCCATGTGGATTTTACTGCATCAATTATTTTCATACCTCTACAATGGAAAACAGTGAGGGTCTTCAAACACAGCGAGTACCTTGTGTAAAAGGTATGGGAAAAAATAAACTTTTCTTGGAGGAAGAGAACAATGCCGCCTCCCAAAATATGTTCGCCATCAAGTTGCTCTCAACCTATGGCAACCCTATGAATTAATGACCTCCAAAACATCCTATTCTTAACATCAGGCCTTGCCAACTGAGGGCCATGGCTTCCTTTATCGAGTCAACCGATCTTGTGTTGGGTCTTCCCTTCAACTTCTCCTGGCATTATTGTATCTTTCAGGGAGTCTTGTCTTCGCACGATATGACCAAAGTACAATAGCCTCAGTTTAATCATTTTAGTGTCTAGGTGGAATGCAGGCTTGATTTGATCCAGAATTTGACTTTTTGATGGCATCTGTAAAAGTCTCCTTCAGCATGATAGTCACACCTAGTGAGGATCTTCAATCATTTTAGGTAAAGTGTTGTTGTTTTTTTAAAACACCCAAAGAAACCTATTTCTTTCGAGCCCTACATAAAATGGCAGCATGGTAAGGATCTGCTCATCTCATCTGAGGAAGCAGCTTACCTGGGCGATGAAATTTAAGGTGGAATAAGATGCCTCTCCTGCCCCAAACATCTAATATAAAATGAATGCACAGAGAGGAGCCCCTCACTATAATGAAAGAAACAAATCAAGATGGCTAGCTGTTAGGGTTGCCAGTCTCCAGGTGGGACCTGGAGACCTCCCACTTTTACAACTGATCTCCAGCTGACAGAGATCCGCTCCCCTGGAGAAAATGGCTGAAGGGTGGATTCTATGACAGTGTACCATGCTGAGGCCCTTCCCCTCCCCAAACTCCACCATCTCCTGGATCCACCCCCAAAGTCTCCAGGTATTTTCCAGCCCAGACCTGGCAACCCTAGTAGCTGTGTTAGTTTGTCTGCAGCAGTAGAAAAGAGCAAGAGTCCAGTAGCACCTTGAAAACTAACAAAATATGTGGCAAGATATGAGCTTTCATGAGTCCCGAAATCTGAAGAAGTGAGCAGTGACTCACGAAAGCTCCTACCCTGCCACATATTTTGTTAGTCTATAAGAAACTGGGGACTCTAGTTCACAAAAAAGTTTAGCCTGGAATAACACGTTTTTTGGCAAGGCGCCACAAGACGGCCGCATATTTTTTTTTCAAAAAGGAAGGCCAGCTGCAAGAAGGCAAGTGACAAAAGACCTGAGACCACCCACAGCCTGGAAGAGAGAAAGCAGCCACGAGGCTCTCTGCACATGCTCAGAGGCACTCTCGCCAACAAGGAGGCCGCCCTAGTCTCACCCACCGGCGGGCGGCGCTCTCGGAGGGGATCTTGCCCGGCGGCAGCTTCATCTCCTCGGCCGCCCAGCGCCTCAACTCCTGCGCCAGCGACGGCCCGCTCCGCTCCATGGCGGCCAAGGAGGCGTCTCCAACGGCGCCCGCGAAACTTCAACTCCGGCGCCTTCCCGGTCGAGCCACGCCCACGTTTGCCCCGCCCCTTTCGCTTGGCATGCTGGGCGATGGAGTTCCGTGGCCTACCGCCTCAAGGTACCGAGTAGCCTGTTGGGATTTGTAGTTTTAGGCGGGCGGCGGGTCTCTTGAGGTAAACTGAAAAGCCCGGGAAATTTAAAGTAAAGTATAAACGGGAGTCTTGTGGCCTCTTAAATATTAGTATTTATTTATTCTAGCACACGTTTCCACAAAGTAGAATAAAAACAATACTTCTCTGCCAGTTTATTATGCCCGACTGGAAAAGTCTTTAAATCCCCTCCAAGGCTGCTGCTTTATGTTTGCTACCTCTCTGAAACTTTTCTTTGCATGTGACTGATATAGTCGGTGTCTAAGAGGCATTTGACATCTGGGTTTCAAAAGCTAGTATGCTACTTTGGTTGCACCTTGATTTTTTTAGATGGAAAAATCTGAAATTCAGATTTAGTTATTCTCTATCCCGGGAACAGATTCAATAGCTACATTTTTGTGGGTCAGACTATGTTTATAGATCTGCTTCATTTTTGTTTTTCAAGACCCTTGGGAGCTATAATTCATAGCGGCTTAGAGGGTGAAGCCAATAACAAAATGACAGCTCTTTAGGCTGGAGATGCTTGCACCTGCAAAAGGGCATCGTGATAGGGTTGCCAACCTCCAGGGGGTGGCTGGAGATCCATTACAACTGATCTGCAGGTGATAGAGATCAGTTTACCTGGACAAAATGGCTGCTTAGAAGATGGGCTGTACGGCATTCTACCCCACTAAAGTCCCTCTCCTCCTCAAACCCTGTTCTCCTTAGGCTCCACCTACAAAGTCTCCAGGAATTTCCCAACCCACAGCTGACAACCCTACATCTTGACCAAAAATTGCAGCGTGTGACAGAGCTGGTCTGTAACTGCAGTGCTCAGGTAGGGAAAAGTTTCTTCTACTGTTTTCCCAAAGCAAGTCTTTATGTTTTCCCTGGAAGAGGTGAGTAATACTGGTGATACCCGGGGAAAGAATCAGGAGAGCTCCTTTGAATTGATGGGGTAGGGTTACCAACCTCAAGGTGGGGGCTGGAGTTCTCCTGGAATTACAGTTGACCTCCTGATACCCCACTAAAGTCCCTCTCCTCCTCAAACCCTGTTCTCCTTAGGCTCCACCTACAAAGTCTCCAGGAATTTCCCAACCCACAGCTGACAACCCTACATCTTGACCAAAAATTGCAGCGTGTGACAGAGCTGGTCTGTAACTGCAGTGCTCAGGTAGGGAAAAGTTTCTTCTACTGTTTTCCCAAAGCAAATCTTTATGTTTTCCCTGGAAGAGGTCAGTAATACTGGTGATACACGGGGAAAGAATCAGGAGAGCTACTTTGAATTGATGAGGTAGGGTTACCAACCTCAAGGTGTGGGCTGGAGTTCTCCCGGAATTACAGTTGACCTCCTGAGAACAGAAATCAGTTCCCCCAGAGGAAATGGCAACTTCAGAGAGTGGTATACCATTGAGTCTAGGAGAAACTGAAGTCCTAGACTGATGTCACATTCCCACTGAATGCCTTGCTAGGCATTGCCCCCAAATCTTCAGGACTTTCCCAAGCTGTAGTTGGTAACCCTAGAAGAGTGACTAACCTAAGGCCAATAAAGAAGTTGGCACATTTGCTTATCCATGCTCCCATGAATGTACTGATTATTTGCTCCCAGTAGTTTGTGCCTTTGTTATTTCCAGTCCTTTCTGCCACATTAATCCTCGCTGATCAGTTCCAAATTCTTTGAAAATGTGAATCTTGAATGTGGCTTGCATATCAAAAGTGTGTGCAAAAGCCCAGACTTGGATAGGCCAGGCAAGCCCGATGTCATCAGATCTCAGAAAATAAACAGGGTCAACACTGGCAGGTACTTGGATGGGGGACCTCCTCAGAATACCAGAGGCAGGAGGTGGGGGGCAGGCTTTATTCAGCTACCTCTCAGAATATCCTCCAGCCCCACCAGTAGGGGTCAGTCACCAGAGGTCTCCAGGTGCACACACACGCACACATACGCACACATAAAAAATACCCCCCTTCCAAACACTGGGAAAAAAGTGTGTGCGAAATTACCAACAGGTATTGCACAACCATTTTTCTTGCAGCTATGTGGGCTAGAAACTTTTTAAAAAAAAGAGATTCTCAGGATGTCAGATTTTGTGTCAGCTAAGCAGATTCTGTGCTTATATAGACTACCCGCAAACCAAGCCTTGGCAAACAATGCCCTGGTTCACTGTATGCAGCTCGCATTGCTTCTTCCCTGCCCCCCATTCGCGAGGACAGCAGGACTGTGGGAAGCAAGGATAGGTTTTCCATTGTGTGAAATCAGCCATGACTACAGGGACCATTGAGTAGCCTACTGTTGCCTGTACAGCGGAACAGTGACAGCTTATTACAGATGAGAACAGAGCAATAGTCTTGTGTTGAGACAATGTAAAGCTGCTATTGTGCGAGGCATTGTTTATCCCCACTTTTCTATAGGGGGAAAAGAGTTATGATATGATTCAGACTTCTGGCACTGGCCCCAGTTATGACCTAAGCAAGCCCACCTCCTGAAGTGACTACTTTACCCTATGGGGAGATGAGTGTGAATCACATCAGCTGGTCAGCGTGGCTGTGGTGGGAGGAAGAAATTTAAAGCTCTCCAATAAAGAAGGAGGGGGAGCAATTGCTGGTGTAATCCAGTTTCCTGCACGGCACCCAACCCCCCTTGCAGTGTAGATGTTTTCTCCTAAGCAAAGTAAGGCATTGTAACTCCTCCTTCCTAGCGTGACCAGCAATAAAGACTTTCTTACAGCTGTGCCTCCCTCTTTTATGCTGTCAATGTTTGTCTCCTCCTCCGGGGAAATGTGGATAAATGGCTGAGATCTAGAAAGATGTTTATCCTGGGGAACTCACTGCCTCAAGACGTAGGGACTGCTTTCCTAGAGAGCTTCAAAAGGGAACTGGACAATTCATGGAGGGCTGTTCTACCAACAACCATAAGCCATGAGAAACAAAGGGAACCCCCGTGTTAAGAGGCAGTGTGTACGTGTGTGTAGATTTGCAGCTGAGTTATGGTGACCCCATAGGGTTTTCAAGGCAAGTAGTTAAGCAGAGGTGGTTTGCCGTTACCTTCCTCTGCAAATTCTTCCTTGGTGGTCTCCCATCCAACTACCAACCCTGCTTAGCTGGCGAGATCGGGCTATATTATACCATTCTACATCCCCAAGAGGCAGTGTACTTCTGAAGAACAGTTACTGGAGAGGGGGTAATATAGGGAGATTTGGGTCTCTGTGTCATGCTTGTTGGTCATCTGGAGGCCAAAGAGGCCTAAAAGATGGACCTTTCATCTTATCCAACAGTCCTTATGGCTACTGTCAAAGCCAGCAGGGGGTTAGATTTGCTAGACCTAGGTTCAGATCCCATGTGTGTTCCAGGCCTTTCAGGAGAACACCAGCAGAATGTGTGCAGAATGGCGTGGGGAGGGACAGGAATACTGTGAATGTAAGCACTGAAGAAGAGTGGATAAAAGAGCCCTTTGTCTGTGCCTTAGAATGAGCGGCCACCTGTGGTGTGTAATGTGGAGAAGGTTCTTTAATGCTATACACGTTAATCACACAAGGTTAGTTGTGGAGTCTCAGGCCCAGAGACTCAGGTTTTGGGGCATCAGGACCAATGCTCCCTCTAAGCTGTGGAGTACTGTAAGCAAAAATTCTACTTTGTGAGCTACTGGCAATAAAGTTGTGAGCAAGCGATTTGGCTGCTGCATAAATTAGTTCGCTCTGGAGCTGTCCTTCCTGAGCTAAGACAAAAATGTGTGAGCTGGAGGCTAAAAAACTGAGCTAGCTCACAGTAACTCAGCTTAGACACGTCGGCAAGGCGGTGGGCCAGCAACTGATGGTCGACCGTATCAAAAGCGGCCGACAGGTCTAACAACAACAGTGCCGCCACTCCGCCTTGATCCAGATGCCTACGGAGGTCGTCAGTCAGAGCGACCAGAACAGTCTCCACCCCGTGGCCAGGGCGAAACCCGGACTGGTGGGGATCGAGGACAGAAGCTTAGAGGAAACACTGATCAGGACCACAGGTTAAAATCTCAGGGCTCTTAGTTACATGCTCAGTGGCTTCTTTTAAGACTTATGTGCATGCCTGCTTCTGGCCCTTATCCTGGGTCTGCGTGTGGCCCAATTCTATGACTTTTTGAACTGGCCACTTGGCTTTTAGATGTGATTTCACTGCTTGTCTGAAAGTGTGTTGTTGAAAAAGTTTTTCATATGTGTATTGTTTTTACTTGTAGTTTGGCATGTAGTGTCATATTTTTATGCAGCTTTCATTCTCTGGCTTGTGTGGTTTTTATATTTTATTATATATACATGTATATATATATTATTATACTGGTTTATGTCGGCTATGTTTTTACTTGTAAACTGTCTGGATCATCTACCACCATAACAATACATGAAATGTGAACAAATCAAGGTCCATAAACATGGATATTGTTGGGTATTGTTGCCCAGAGGTTTAATTCTGGCAACCAGCATGAAAGGATCTTTTACATTATACTTGTTTAAAGAAACAAACAAGCAGCTATTGGCAGCACAGGGAGTCCTTTAAATGGCACCAGGCTGTACGCTGTACAGCATCATATGTCGTACCGGAGTGGGCACATTGCTCCCGACTTGAACGTGCTTGAGCATAATTCCTTTGAACCCTGGGCCAGACTTGTAAAGCCTCTCCCCGTGATCCCATTTTGATACCTACATGACTCGTGAAAGATAAAGAAGTCTAATTTGTGAAATGACATAAGAGAATATCATACTGATGGCTCTGCTGCTGGGATTTAGGAGCCCTGGGTCTTTTGCTCCCTTTCAAACGTACCTCCCTCCTCTCCATCTCCTGCGTGTATGCGCTTTCTACATCACGCTATGTCATGCCTTAGACCAGGGGTCATCCACCTTTTTGAGCACGCGGGCACCTTTGGAGGTCTGACACAGGGCAGTGGGCACAGTCACAAAATGGCTGCCACAGGAGGCAGAGGCCAATTACAAAACATCAGGCAGTGAGGTTATAGGTAACTCCAATAGTAAACTGTTCAGGCAGAAGCTCAGTGTCACAGGATGCTTTCTAACCTGCCCAGCCAATCAGGAGCCCTCATGGGCAAAATCCCCATCTGGACCCGCTTGCTTTCTACAAGCATTTGGCAGGTGTCAGGAAAGGTATCGGTGGGCGCCCCTTTCCTTAGGCAGTTTTTATTGTTTGTTTGCATTTTTTTCTAATTTCTATAATTATTTTATGGATGTTTTATGGTGTCTGGCTGAATTTTAAAAAATAATTCATCTTCCATCTTCAGTCTCAGTGAGAAAGGTGGGCTGTAACTGAAGTAGATTAATAAATTCTGCTCCGTAAAACCCTTTTGACGGGCAGCCGGTATGAGCACTCAGCCTCTGAGGAGCAGGAAGTGAGAAAACAGAGCCATGCAAGCCAGTAGAAGCCAGGGGTCATTTCCTGCGGGAGCACACAGGAGCGGAGCTCCGGCAGTAAGGAGCCCAGGGGGTGGGCACATGCAACAAGCCCTGCCCCCTGCTCCCAGCAGCCCTCAGTCGGGCCACGAGGAGCAAGAAGCAGCCCAGTAAGTTGCAGAGCCCCCACCCCCCCGGCCTGCCTTCAGGTACAAGCTCTCTCTCCTCTGTGAGGACAGATCTGCGCGTTCCCCCACCTCCCCATAGCTGGCAATCCAAAACAGTCCAGTGGCACCTTTAAGACCAAGTTTTATTCAGGTACAAGCTCTCCCTCCTCACTTCTGGTAACACAGGGGTGTGGCCTCATATGCTAATGAGCTGTGCTGTCAGGGGTGTGGCCTAATATGCTAATACGTTCCTGCTGTTGGGTGTGGCCAATTATGCTAATGAGTTCCTGCTGGGGTTTTTCTACAAAAAAAGCCCTGGCTGCAGCTAAGGACACATCAACAGGGAAATAAGCTGGTTACATGTAGTTACAACTGCTAGAATATTGTATGCCAAATATTGGAGAAGAAAGGAGATACCTTCAAAAAGAAGAAATAATAAATAAGCTACTAGAAACTGCAGAAATTGAGAAATGTAATTTTGAAAGGATATAAAGAGGAAAATTTTGAAGAAACATGGTCAAGACTTTACAAGTGGATTGAAGAATATAGCAAATGAAACATGATTATAACCGAAACAGAGGACAATAAGAACATTAACAATAAAATGTGCAAAGCTGTGTTTTACAATACAAGGTGCAGTTTTTTTTTTTAAAATAACGTGGGATGTATGGATAACAAAACAGTCTATTCAAAAAGGTGGAGAGATTCTCCCATTTTGTGTTTGTTTTGCGTGTTTGTTTATGTTGGTTGTTTGGTTTATGTTTGCTGTTATAATTTTTTTTAATTAAAAAAAAAAGACATTTGGGATAGGGTTGCCAGTCTCTAGGTAGTGGCTGGAGATCTCCCAGAATTCCAACAAGTCTCCAGGTTACAGAGATCAGTTCCCCTGGAGAAAATGTCTGCTTTAGAGGGTGGACTCTGTGGCATTGTACCCCACTGAGCTCCCTCCCCTCCTCCAACCACACCCTCCCCAGGATCCACCCCCCAGAATCTCCAAGTATTTCCCAACCCAGAGCTGGCAACCCTAATTTGGGATGGCTAAGGCCAATTGTAGTTGGTTCAGCCTTGCACTTGTGTCACAGACATATATGCCAGTAAGCTGAATGCTGCGCCAGAGTTTTGCTTTTCATGTCAGGGATGTTGCCCACCAGACTGTCAGCTCATGCTTCTTCCTCCTTTTGAGTGCTACACATTATATGTGTGCATATACATTCCCCCCCCCCATAAATTTCATAAACATTTCATAAACAGTTGCAAATCTGCTCCAGGAAACTGCGAGAGTGTGTGCAGAAGCGGCTTGGGCACAGGCCAATCAACACCCACTTCGAAAACAGTTGCAAATCTGTTCTAGGCACTCTGTGTATGTATATATTAGAGGCATCCTTGGCACCACTTTGTACCACAGCTGGCTTTCCTCAGATCAAGCTAAACTATGTTGAAAATCTACAAAAACATCCCCCCCCGAGCTTTTTCCCAGACTAGAAAAATGTAAATTTGTTTACATGGCAGCGTTATCCTTTTGCCTCTGCTATTCTTAAAATGCCATCACCTTTCTATTACCTGCAACAGAGAATAAGTATTTTTAGGCATGATTCTGAGGTCAGTACTTAAAGGAGCATGACGCCGTGTGGACTTGTAAAATACTGTTTATTTCTTTCAGAATACAAAGTCAGATGGGTTAAAGTCATTAAATATTTGCCGCATTGTGGGACCAAAGATGTACAAAATGCCCAGCAAGTTTGCTGGATTAATCCTGCCGACCTGATAGGCAGGCTAGTCTTTAGAGTATATTTCCTAGGCCAGACTGTTCAGAGATTTTTTTGTTTTTGTTTTAACCTGCCTAACACACATTCACACACATGCGTACCTGTCACAGACACACAGACGGAGGAAGGAGCTTAAAAAGCAAACGATCGCTTTTAAAAATGTTACATCTTTATCGGACCCCCCTATTTACAATCAAGCTGAAATTTGCCCGTTTAGGAATATGCAGACAGATGACTCGATCATTTGAAACAGAGACTTCCATTTCTTTCACTCAGTCGACGCAGAGAAAGAGACTGTGACAAAAAAGGTGTTCATGCAGTTTACGCCAGCTGTCTTGGAGCTGAAACAAACCGGGTCTTTTGAGTGCCCTGAAGCTTTATATTCACCATGGAAGAAGTTGGCCTGACAGTTCATTCAACTGGAGCCAAATCAAAGCTGAAGAAAGAGCAAGGGTCCATTGTGAAGTCACTCGTGGAAATGCTGCCTTGCGTGGAAAGGAACCAATATTTTGGCAACACTGGCACATCAGGCTAGAATGAAGCTCTCCACCTTAATAAGTTAGCTTTCTACCTGTGGAGGCTTGTTCCATGAAGACTGATTCAAACCCCCTCCCCACAATCTGAACGTGTGGTTTTCCTGCATATTAGGATATTGGTATGTATATAGGAGATTATGCCATTGTCGTCTCTTTCTCAGTACTTAAAGAACGTTTGAGTGATTCTTGGGAGTAGCTGATACTTCTACATGGAGAGATTTCCCTCTCTAGTCCAATTCATTTCAGTTCCAAATCATATAACAGTCTTGATCCAAAGCATTTCTCAGCACAGGAACTTCCTTTCATATTCTGGTATGGAAGTCTTTACTCACTCTATACTCCGGTTCCTGAGGAGGGATACCCTCTTGTAGCCCCTCCCAGGAATGCACCTTGCTTCCTAAGAGGCAGAAATCATAGAATTGATGTCAAATAACTGATGTCAAAGATTTTGGGGACATTCCACCCTTTCTCTGCTCAAGTACCATTGACCAAGCAAACAGTTCTTTGTAGCTTCAGAGTGAAGACTAGAGCTCTTGTCAGGCTTCTTTTATATCGCCGAGCTGGTACAATGGGGGCTCGAGGATGTTTAAGGCTGGAGACAGAGGACAGTTTTCTCAGAGAACCGGTCTGATTGGGACTCAGTCAGGTAAACGGGTTTGGCAGGTTGTTACTTTCAAAAAACCTGCCACACCTGTTTGACCATCCACAACAAACCATTCCCAGTTCTCTTCTGGGTGAACTACACGTTACTCCAGATCTCTCAATTTAAAAAAAACAACAACTAAACTTCGCTGTGTGGGAGGAGATCAAGAAAACAGCCCAAGGGGGGAGGAAGATTAACCCTCTGACCTTTCCTGACCTAAATCTTCCCTCTAACCTGTCCACTCTCTGGGAGGGGGAATATACAGGCATGAGTTTATATTCTTTCCCCCCTTCGAGGCAAATAGCATTTTGAGGGTTTGTGTGTGTGATCTAGATCAAGAAGTATGGTATAGGGGCAAGAGCTAACCTCTCATGGCACCATGCTGATTCCCTAGTCAAATAACTCCCACTCCCAACACACAGCTGCATTTAGTAAAAAAAGTTGAGAAATTAGTCATAGATCTTCCAACATAACATTAGTTTGGCCCTTAAAAACTATAGTCTGTCACCAGCAGCAAATGTCTTAGGATTTATCCCGGCAGCGACATTATCCTGAGATTCTTGCAGTGGTACCTTCCAGTCATCCACTGTGACACAGGTATTGGTAAGAGGATTGCCAACTCTGGCTTGAGAAGCTCCTGGAGATTTGGGGGTGGAGCCTAGGGAGGGCGGGGTTTAGGGAGGGGAGGGACCTCAGTGTGGTATAATGCCATAGAATCCACCCTCCAGAGCCACCTTTTTCTGCAGGGGAACTGATTTCTGTAGTCTGGAGCGGTAATTCCAGGAGAACTTCAGGGCCTCCCCCCAGAGGTTGGCCACACTAGTTGGTGCACCTCATTTTTAATATCTTTTGGATATCTTGTGAATCTTTAGATCTGTTAAGACTCCAGCCTTTTTTCTCCTTCTTTTCTAAAACAAAACATCCCCCCCTTAAATGTACCTTTACAATAAATAGAACATACCATAATTTTGCCTGGAGCGTTAGGGAGTAAGAGGATTAGGAGATTCGGTTCCGGTAGGTGGAATTAGTTTGGTTACAAGAAAATGGAACGGCGGGGAAAAAAAGAGCATTTTCTTTCCTATCACTGGGTAACTATCTGCTTTGTTTTCAGAATTGCAATAGAAATAGTACCTATTGGATAGTGCCTACAGAACTGCCAGTCGGGAACCACAGCAGTCAGACCCCAATTTGCATGTACCTCTTTGCGCCTGCAGGAAATCCATCTCCCTGGGGTGGGGGAACCCCCCCCTACCCCAGCTGTGTTTCACAAATTCCCGATTTAAAGACAGCTCCTTTCTTTCATGATTTATCAGTTGCTTGATCAGCAAAATATTTTTTTTTTTCTGTACAGTACAGATACAGGAAGCATGGGTACTGGGAATGGGGGAAGGAGAACGGAGCCTTGGGTTTTAGGACCAGGGTGGGGGAAAGGACCCTTATTTTATAAACCCTGCTCTGTGGGACTTGCTGCAACACAGAGTGCTCTTTACCTAGTGGGCAGAGCTGCTACTGACATGGAGAACAGGGGTGGCTTGACGATCATAGCCACTGAGAAGAGTCCCAGTGGGCCAGTGGCCTTGGGAGACATACCCCGTGCTTCAGGGCTACCGTGGCCCTGAGTGAGGCGAGACTCACCTTGTGCAAGGCGACCCCACACAAGGTGGGTAGGAGCTGCCCCAAGCCAGCAGCCCTTTTCCCTGCTCAAAGTGGACGAGCTTAACAGGTGGCCTTTGCATTGCACAAGGCAGGTGGGCTTCATTGGTGGTCTTGTGCAAGGTGGGTGGGATCAAACGCAGCGGCATTCACTTTTAGCCTGCACTGCCTGCCTGCCTGCCTCCCTCCCTCCATCAGGGTTATGGGCCCAGTCTGCCCTTGACAACAGGGGGTGGAGGAAAGTTTCCCATCCCTGATTTTTTTTAAAAAAAATAGATTCTACAAATTAGGCAATTTTTAAAGATGCAGGGTCTATGAAGCAGCTGGCAACCCAAATCGTGATTGCTGCTTTCTACCCCGGCACAGGGAGTGAGCTGTCCTCAAGTGACCAAATTGAATCCCCAGCCATTGCTCCCTCTAAGCTGAGTTAATGTGAGCTAGCTCACAGTTTGTTAGCCTCCGGCTCACACATTTTTGTCTTAGCTCAGGAAGGATGGCTCCAGAGCAAACTAATTGATGCAGAAGCCAAATTGCTCACTTACAACTTTAATGCCAGTAATTCATAAAGTCAAGTTTTTGCTCACAAGACTCCACAGTTTAGAGGGAGCCACCCTTGAACTGTTTCAGGTCAGGAAAATGGTGCATGGGGGAATTGAAGCTCTTTTGCATGCTTTTCACAGTTGCAAAGCAAATCAGGCACTGCATGCATGGAAAATGATGAAACCCTGCAGCTCACATGTGAGTATTACACAGGACACTAGGTGGAGACCCCAGTCTGGACCCGTGTCCTCATGAATGTGTGAATGAGCCATCTATGTGTTATCCTTTCCTTGAGGTCCCCTTTCATAGAGGCACAGATCTGCTTGTGAGGTCACTGCTTAGTTGTGCTTCAGACACAAAGACCTGCCTCTGAAGACACATGGGCCATTCCTCAAGGGAGCCGATTCGGGGAGGGCAAAAGAAATGCAGTGCCCTCAGTAACGTAAGTGAGCCACGGGAGATCTGATCTCATCTCATTCCATCTCCCTTGGCTGATCGCTTTGGCATGTTAGAACCCGTCAATTTCATAGGGTTTAGGTGCCTCACTGCTGTCAGTTTCTTGTACACATAGGGCTGAATTCTGAAGCACAAGAATCACCAATCCCAAGCACTTCCCCTGTTGGGAACTGAACGTATCATGAGTGGTTTCCTTATTCAGCTTCTAGTCACTTCCTACCTGTCCAACAGGAGAAATGGCCTAATGGGAAAAAAATGCCTGTCTTCCAGCACAATCCAGGACAGACTGGCTGCTGGTGGTATTGTATACCCTAGATGGCTGTCCTGTTGGGGGCAGCTCTTTTCCCCAGTAAATTTACCTTTTGAAGGTAGCCTGTGAAGAACAAAACAACTTTAATTCCAAGGCCAAACAGTTAATCAGTGGCAGACCTGGGAGGAGGTCACGGTTCTCTATCTAGCTACATATACTTTAACTTAAGGTGTTCTCACAAGTGACGTTGCCTGGAATTCACCGCACATGTCGCCTAAATCACATGCCTTATGTAAGTAGCATCCTGTTATTTTGATCAAGGGCACTGGTCTGTCAGGGATCCGGCATCTGCTTGACCTTCAAGACTTGGGGCTTTCTAAAAACTGGGCCTGGAATGTAGAATGGACATTTCAAGAACCGTAGAGACCACAGATCTGCAGCAGGTAGTGATTGGCATAGGTTGTGCTAGGACCAGCCCTGTGTGTGCCAGCAGAGATCCACCACATCCACGTGCGCATGCCAGAAAGGTTTGCAGTGTTCCCTCTAAGCTGAGTTAGTGTGCGCTAGCTCACAGTTCCATAGCCTCCAGCTCACACATTTTTGTCTCAGCTCAGGAAGGATGGCTCCGGAGCAAACTAATTTATGCAGTAGCCAAATCGCTCGCTCACAGCTTTTAATGCCAGTAGCTCACAAAGTAGGATTTTTGCTCACAAAACTCCGCAGCTTAGAGGGAGCATTGCTCATGAGTGGAATGAGAGGGATACATATGTCAGATCACTCTGTTATTCTGGTTTCATTAATCTCCTCTTCAGCATTAATTGGGGACAGCGACAGCTTCCCGTTCCTTACAAATGTGGATTAGGGAAACGTAGACTGGGGAAACAGATTGCAAAAAGTGGAGTACAGCCGTCCTGTTACCGTTTCGTAACCACCCTGATTGTGTGGCTGAAATAATATGTTGGAAAGTGGGCAGCTTAGGAGTGTGCATAAATATACATTAACGTGATCTTCAGTTTGTGTCCTGAAGGGAACAGAAACCACACGTGGGGCTCTTAAAGCGGGAGCATCGTGACATACGTTTACAGATGAAGCCAGTGGACAGAGGTGGCTCCTCTCAGGAGGACCAATAGGGTTAGCTGGACCAGCTGGCTTGGCGAGGGGTGTCATTAGACTATTACAGTTCCAATGTTTGGAGATCCGTGGAAGCTGCCGCTGTCGTTGGGGGACAAAGTCTCACTTGACTCGGATCTCGGCGTATTCAGCCAGCTCCTCCGTCAGGGTGTAGCTATCCTTGGTGGACAGTTTGGTGAAGTCTATGTTGGCGTAGTCAATGCCCAGGTCCTCACGCTTGTTCAAGAGCCGTTTGTCGCTTCCTGGGTGGCGCCCGTACTGCAGGAGCGGGACAGAGAAGGAGACGTCAAAACAGGCCGCGGACAAGACCTTTAACCTGTGGGGTTTACTGTGGCCGGGATGAATTCCTGGGTCACGAGGCCCAGACGAGACATCTGCGAGAATTCATGAGCAGATAGTCTGCTTTCCCCTCCCCTCCCCATAATGGAATCAGCGACGGGTTGGTGTGCAGGGATGGACCAGGGCCACCACATGGGTGAAAGGGAGACCAACCTTCCCTCTATGTTGTTTTCCTGTTGTAACGGCCACTTCAGCACTGTCATTTTTTGTCACTTGTTTGTCCCTATTGCTTCAGGGGTTCCCCCCCCCCCAATGTGTTTTGCTCTCTCTAGTAGTCCCAGAGGGAGCAAACCACGTGTGGAAAAAGGGGGGGGGAGACCCATAGGGAAAATGAGTGACAAAACTGACAGTGTGGATATGGTAGCTGATATCCCCCCCCATCCCAGTACTACAATTTCCTGTGTGCTGTGGCCCCCAGTCTGGATCAGGACCCCGACCCAATCCTTTAAATTAAAAAAAAAACACACACTCAAAAGACCTGGGCTATATGATTGGATTTGTCCACTTTAGTGCTGAAAAAAATGGGGGGGGGGGTCTCCTGTGGAAGAGGAGAGCAACGAGTGGGAAGGAACAGCCATTTTCAAAGACATCTGAAGAAGAGGAACCGTATTTTAAAAAGCAGAAAAGAGGACATCCGGCTGACTACTTCAAATAAATCATCACAATGGCAAATCTCATTTTATATACCCCTACTATTTAAACTGTGATAATTGCTACTAACTAGGAATATTCCTAACCTTCCGATCCAAAAAGAGGAGATTTTCATCAGTTTCTTAAAAAGAGCCCCAAACCGGACAGGCACATCCCCCAAAAGAGGACATCTGGTAACCCTACAGAACCTCTAGAGAGATCATTTGCTTTTGGTTAGTTTATATATTCACCTGAATTAAGCAGTAAACCCTTTAGTGGACCATACCATTCCAAGCTGGGGTGGGGGCAACCACAAGTCTGAAAACTCCCTACAGATAGATGACTATTTTTTTAGATGCAGGGATGCTTTTTTATTTCATAAAGGAGCATTCAGGCATGCAACCCTCACCTGCTGCCTGAAGAAATATGATGCACAGTAAGTTTTCTTGCTTCATTTCTGCTGAATGTATAATTTCAGTTAATACAATCTCCCAAATGGGCTTTCCATTTATTTTGAGTTCCATGGAGATTAGCGACTTTAAAAGGCAGGGGATGCTGAAGTCTGCCTGGAAACACCACCTATCGAACTGGAAGACCCTCCCTCCAAATCCTCGGTACCAAAGGAATTGCACCCTGCACTCGCTCAGGAGCACTTTGTCCATTCTGATATTCCAGGGCATTAAAATCTGAGGCTAGAGCTAAGCCCTGACACCAGTGTTCCCTCTAAGATGAGTTAGCGTGAGCTAGCTCACAGAGTTTTTAGCTTCCAGCTCACACAATTTTGTCTCAGCTCAGGAAGGGCGGCTCTAGAGCAAACTACTTTATGCAGCAGCCAAATCGCTCGCTCACAATTTTAATGCCAGTCGCTCACAAAGTAGAATTTTTGCTCACAAGACACCACAGTGACACTGGCAGCAATATGGAACTGCAGTATACTTAAGAGTTTTGACGTGGATGAGAACATTTCCTCCTCTCCTTTATAAGAAAAGCCCTACTGGATCAAGCAAAAGCCCATCCAGTCCAGCATCCTGCCTCTCTTTGTGGCCCACCAGATGCCTCTCTAGGGCCCTGAAGCAGGGTGCAAAGCCTACCCCTATTCTCGACCCCCACCAATGCTACTCAGAGGTACCCTGCCCAAACATGGGATTTCCATTTAGGCATCAGGGCTAATGGCCACCAGTGAAGCTGTCTTCCTTGCTCATTATCTTCACGGCATCCCAGACCATCTGGGCGTGATCCGAGCATTCTGCCTCAACTTTTTGTTTTCAACATCGTGAGAGATCTGGACCTGAGGCTTTATATTGTTTTACTAGCGTCGCCTCAACTTTTTGTTCTCAACATGGTGAGAGATCTGGAGCTGAGGCTTTATATTGTTTTACTAGCGTCTCTTAAAAAATCTTGCTACCCTAAGCACTGGGGTTGTTTGAATGGTTGAGCCAGGTCCCAGAGGCATAAGAGAATCTTCTTTGGAGGATCTCGTTTAAAAAAACACACACACACACACAAAACAATGATAAAACCCCCACCACCACAACAGCACCTGGGAAGGACACACACAGGTAGGGACCCCAGCCAATAACGCTTGGTTTGATTTTACCGCAGAAGCCATTGCAGAAGCATTCCTTTGACAAAGGCATTCAGGACGGACTTTTTCACACACAACACTAAAAGCCACTTTTGAGCTGTTGTTGCACCACGGTGAATATTGTTAACGGAGGACTGACTCGGGAAGGAGATTGTGTTCAAAGGGAAACATACATAAACCAAGGCAGCTGTTATCACAGTCACATTACAGATGTGGAAGATGCAACAACCCCGGCTCCTCCTCTTCCTGTCACCTGACTCTGACGTCACATGCTTTCTTGCCACATGCTTGAATCTCAGTGGGTCCCTGTTGAAGACTGCTGCTCGAGGGAGCCGACAGCTACTGGGAAGGACTGCTGTTCTGAACTGAGCTTATCCTATTCTGTAAAGCCTCCCTTTACTGGGATGGGCAAAGTTTAACCTCGGATAGGAATACTCTGATGTGCCCTTGGCCATTCCAAACACCTGAAATATAATTCACAACTGCTTGCCAAGCAAGTGGCTCAAATTGAGAAAGAGCGCAGCGGAACAGAATCGCTCTTCACGTGGCTGGTGGAAACCCAATTCCAGCCTGCTGAAGTTGCTTTTGAGACGAGAGCTGCCTGCCTGTTGCTTACGTCTGTCCCTTGTATCCTGCCTGCCCATGCAATGCATGTTTTTTATCACAAAGATGCCATAAGCCTCCAGCGCCTCTTCAGGACACTGTAAAACAGTGACCCCCAACTCGGTGCCCACTGATGGGTTTCCCAATGTCCGGTCGCTGCTTTGGCAAAGCATTTTCCCCCCAGAACCAACAGTGAATCTTGGCTTTCCTCCCTCTC
Organism: Gekko japonicus; assembly: GCF_001447785.1. Taxonomy (NCBI): domain Eukaryota; kingdom Metazoa; phylum Chordata; class Lepidosauria; order Squamata; family Gekkonidae; genus Gekko; species Gekko japonicus. The sequence goes on along the minus strand of NW_015170323.1, from coordinate 340,941 downwards.
TTTGGAGCAGGAGGGGCCTCAAAAGAACCAGGAGGCTCTTCTTCGTGTCTTTCGGGAGCACCTGGTTGGAAATAACTGTCCCACCATAGGCTTGCAAACTTCCCGATGTTCTTCAGTTGGCCTCAGCAGCCCATGGCGACCATTTTGTGACCAGTCCCTCCTCCATGGTAGCCATTTTGTAGTGGCACCCACTCCCTGTCCTCAGCATCCAAAAACAGTCCACAGGATTGGGGACCACTGCTGTAAAAAGTTGCCCTGGATTCCTCATCAGTCAGGAAAGCTAAAGGGGAGAGCAGGGCGAGCATGACATGGGAAAGCATCCACTTCCCAGAACCAGACGTCACGTACACAGAAATGGGGCGACAAGGTGACACACCGAAAGGGGAGTCTGTACTTACCTGCCCGGGTCAGTGGCCCTCCAGGGAGCAGATCTCCTTAGACTATCAGAAAAGGAAGAGCAGTCACTAGTGACCTGAGTGGGAGAGGATACCCCGGCTGGCGCTAGAACCAGCCCTGCCATGAGGCAAGGAGAAGCAGTAGATTTGGGGCAACAGAGAGGGAGAGAGTCTGATGAACCCATGAGGCCCCAAGAGGATTCTCGTATGGATTTTCCTTCTTGGGTCTTGGGCAAGCCCTGGCGTGTAACCTGGAACCAGCTGCTGAAGACTTAGCTACAGGAGCTTAATGGGGAGATTGCTTCCCAAGATGGGAGACCTCCGTATTGCCAGGCAACGTGGGCGACTGCTCAGCTTTGAAAAGTGCTGCTGAGCCATTGAAACTCAGAATACACGAGGCTCAGAGATCAGTCTGAAAGCACAGGGCACGATTCAGTGGGAGAAACCAAACCGATCTGCCCATTCATTTTTATCTTGCCTTTCCCTCAATGGCAGAGCATCTGTTTTGCATGCGGAAGGGCCCAGGTTTAGTCCCCAGCATCTCCAGTTTAGGTAGCAGATGATGTGAAAGACCTCTGCCTGAGCTACTGAAGAGCTGATGCCAATCAGAGGAGATCTTGATAGACCAATGGGCTCGATCAAAAGAAGGCAGCTTCATGTGTTCCTCCAAGGATCTTGGGACACCTTACTGAAAAAAACATTGTGGCAGGGGACGACCTTTTGTGAGTCACTGCTCAGTTCTGTAGACTTATTTCCATTTATTCTTTGCATCCTCCTGAACTGAATCCTCCTGGATGAAACTGAGACCTAGGTTTCCTGTCTCATTACCAATGCTGATAACTGCACGCCTACGACCCCTCTGTATATCACACTTGATCCAATCAAGCCTGCTATTGCTATTCGGCATCTGAAATCATCTTTATATCTCCGGTACCTCATGTTACATCTCATGGCATACATGGCCAAACTACGGTTTGGCAGGCTGTCCCAATGCATGAGCCCTGGTTTGCGATCATTTGCGATCGTCCAGCAAGCCAGGGTAAGCAACCAGGGCCTGAAGCGGGTTTGGCAACCATGGTTGGCATTAGCGATGGTTTGGGATGGTGTCTCCCATAAGCTAGAGCATCAGCTGCATCTGCAGTGCTGAGCAGATACAGAGCAACGCCGGACTGGCCAGTCTAAACCATGGCTCACCGTTACGGGTGGAAACTGTAAGCATGGTTTTGTTCTAAACGACGGGCTCGACTCCAGTTGCAGCTTGGAGACCAACCAGATTTTCAGGGTATAAGCTTTTGAGAGTCAAAGCTCCCTTGGCGTATCTAAAGCTTATTTCCCCAAAATCTTGTTGGTCTCTAAGGTGCTACTGGACTCTATAGCTGTTCTTCTGCAAACCAACATGGCTACCCTCTGATACTTCTAAATGGTGGTTAGTGTAAAAACAGTGTTTGGTGTAATGGCCAGACTGAGCCACTGTGAGCAGAGAAAATGCTGGGTTCTCCCTGCGGCCCAGTTACTAAAAGCAAAAGAACCCATTTGGCATCCTCTGGCCAAGATCTGCCCTCTGACTCCCCTCTGTGTTTTATCTAGGGTTGCCAGGTCTTACCTGGCTGCTGGCGGGTGTGTGTGTGTGTGTCCCCCTCTCTCTGGGACCTCTTTGGCATGGTTACTCTATGGTAACCATAGAGTTTTTCTCGAATGATACAGCATCCCCCCGCAACGTGCCCTGCGCGATGACATCATTGCACCAGGCACATTGGGGCAAACGGGACCACTTTGGGGGTGAAGTTCCCCCTGCTGGCTGGATCTGGGCCAGCAGATTGGGGCTCCCAAAAGCAGGCAAACCCCTGCCCCATCAGGTGAATGGTGACCCTAGTTTTATCCCTTGAACTTGCTGCCAAATCTTGCCTCCCTGAAAAGTACGCAGACAGACGAGTGATTTCAGCTAACGTACTTTTATTTAGTGAAGAACAAGACAACTTTTGCCGGCTCGCAGGCCGGTTTATATTCCCCATGAAACCACCACCCAGAACACCCCCCACACCACAATAGGTTATTTACAGTGGCCGAGAGTTCCATAGGCTCTTGGCCGGGAACCTAGCCCTCCGATAGGTGCGGGCTAGGATCCGCTTAGCTCATTGTCTCTTCGAGCAAAGCTCGACCTTTGCGGTTGACCGCGTGAAGCCCAAGCCGTCCACGCGATCATAACTGGATACATTACACTCCCCCAAGCTCACTTCCCTTTTTTCTGTAAAAGCCACGCGTGTGAGCACATAGGAATTCTGGGCAACTCAAAAATAGGTTTGACTCCTCTCCGAAACTCAGGTTTAAGTTTGATGCCCTAGTCTCAAGACTTGACTAAAAGCGCTGGGGGGGGGGGCAGGTCTTTTG
>NW_015170323.1:335742-337362 GCF_001447785.1 Gekko japonicus | reverse complement strand
GAAAGAGATGCTGAAACCTACAACTGCCTGGGTGTTCTGAAAGTGAGCTGAAGGATCCAGCTTTGGGCAAATTTATGCACACATGTCGGTTTCTAAAGAATTAGATGACTCCTTCCAAAAAACCCTGCCAAACCTTGACGGAGGAGGTTTAAGGACAGCTTAGTGTGGTAGTTGAATGTGAAAACCTTGGGTTGCAACCTGCCGTGTGGAACACGCACATGAAGACTGCCCTCTACTGAGTCAAAGTATTGGTGTATCGAGGTTAGTATTGTCCACTCTGACTGGCAGCAGCTCTCCATAGTCTCAGGCGGAGATCTTTCATACCACCCACTGTTTGATCCGGTGATGCTGGGGATCGAACTGGGACCTTCTGCATGCCAAGCAGATGCTGTGGCACTGGACCACAGCCCCATCTCACTGCTGTAACCAGGCACAGCATCTTTGTCAGTACTCTACTCCAGAGAGGCAGGGCTTGAATTCCCACCTCCTTGATTGAGTACTTAAGGCCTCAGTCCAGCCTCTGCGGGAATGATACCTACAATTATTGCTCTGCTGAATGCATGCAGCTGCTCCGATCACCCACCCACCCAGCCCAGCTGTCGGACCCCGATGACCTCAACGACGGTGCTGACTTACTTTTTCCTGGTCTGGCTGACGTAACACACTACGGCTATGAGGATCGCGAAAGCTACAACTGCTCCCACCGGTCCGACTTTTGCCCACATCAGACTGTCTGAAAAAGACAGAGAGAGACATGCGCAGGATTGGCAACGATGATTTCATGATTCTGCAGAGGAAGAAATAGGTGAAAAAGCCAGGTTGAGGTTTTAGAGCGTAGCCAAGGAATAGGCAAGGTGGGTGTTTGAGCTGTGACAAGGGAGCATCTAGCTAAGTCTAATGCTTGTACCGCCTGCTGGTGCCATTTCCTTAAGGCTTTGCTTATTATTATGAGTGCGCATGCACATAGCATCTTCTTAAGAACCTGCTCACATGTTAAGAGTTGTTGATGGTCAGTTGCCCTTTCCAGAGCCAGCTGGAGATGCTCCTTCCGATGTTTCTTTAAATAGCAGTGATGGCTGATAGCACATGAACAAATTTCGAGTCCAGCGGCACTTTCAAACCAATGAAGATTTATTCAAGGTATAAGCTTTTGTGTGCACGCACGCTTCTTCAGATACAATGAAATGGAAATAGAAATAACAGTCATACCTTGAATAAACCTTTGTTGGTCTTAATGGTACCCACTGGACTCAACATGTGTTCTACCACTTCAGACCAACACGGCTGCCCAGGATCTGTCTGTAGCACATGTGTGAGTGGGTGCTGGAGAGAAAAAAATGGTTTGGAGACAGGAAAGGAAGCACTGGCTGCAGTCACACGGAGCATTAGCCATGCTACTGAGACGGATGATAGGTGGATTTTCCAGGCGCGATCACACCGCAACATCTGGGAAGCGTAGAGCTCCCATCGCGAACCCGAGGCTTCCCTCCAAAGATGTGCAGTTAAAAACTAGTACCTCCAAGGTACTAGTTTCCGGTAACTGCGGGGCAAGGGCGGGCGTCTGATCGTGTTTCCGGTGGCATCCAGCGCCCGCCCATGTCCCCTCGCAAAAAGGTGTGT
>NW_015170323.1:324172-335138 GCF_001447785.1 Gekko japonicus | reverse complement strand
CTGTGTGATCGCACCTCTGGAGTCGAGTCACTTCTGGTTTAAACCCCCTCCCCACTCAAAAGCTGCCCGAGGCTTCCACTTTTCGCCCACCATTTTAAAAAAAGTGTTGGCTGTGTGCGCATAGGTGGAGCTCTGCCACCGTGTTGTTAAAAACAATGTTTAAACGGTGCCTAGTTTTAGCCTTTAGATGAGTTCGGGATCTCACAGAGGCCATTTTCGGGGTAAAAGTTTAAAGGGAAGTGTTCCTTTAAAGTTTAAAGGGAAGTGTTACAGCAGCCGGGTCGAAGTGGAAATCGCTGTTCTGTGCACGCGTGAAAATTTTAGTTTTACAGATGGCTGCCTGTGCGCATGCCCAAACTGAGAGAAAAAACAACACCGATGCATGGCGGGGAGCAATGTGGCTGCGGAGTGATCCGGAGCAAGGAGGTGAGTGTGATCGCGATTCTCCAGGTTAAAAAAAAAACGCATCGGGGCCGGAGCAGTTTAACCCGCTCTCAGCATGCTGTCTGACCGCACCTTATGAGTCCACTCCTAAGCAGAGTTACCCCGTAAACCTATAAAGGTCAATGGGCTCAGAAGGGTACAACTCTCACTTCGGACTGGAGAAGTCCAACGATAATGTGCTGGGGGACAAGGGTAAGGCACTCACAGTGTACTTTTTGGAGGGAGTAGGTATGGTTTTAAATCGACTGCTCCCCTTTGCTCTCAACTTGCGTATCTGTAAATAAACAGATACCACCAAAAAATACTCTCGCGCTCTCTCCTTATAAAGGAACAGACCCTGTAGGGGCTTCCCTTGGAACTTCCCGCCATCATATAACCATAGGAAATGGCCGGCATGTGGCGTCACGATTAGAGAGTTGGAACAGGATTTGGAAGACCCTGGCTGGAATCGCCCCTCGGCCTTGGGAGTTTGCTGGGTGACCTTGGGCCTCACCTACTTCAAAGGCTGGTGGCTCTTATGAGGATATAACAGAGGACGATGGGTTCCCAGCAGGGAGAAAAGCCGCACCTGAATAAATACATAAAGCTGCCTTATATGAATCAGACCTTTGGACTACACAGCTCAAGCGGTTAGCTGTTCTGACTGGCAGCAGGCTTCCATGGCCTCAACCCTGAGAAAGGTCTTCCCCCTATACTTGATTTTGGAGATCCTTTAATTGGAGCTGCCAGGGATTACAGCGGGGACCTCCAGGCGTTCTACAGCTAAGAGGTGTTTCCCTTTACCTATTATGGAATGTGGGGAAAACTGTAGATAGAAACAGCTTAACACTGAGACGTGGCAGCCAGGAACACAACCCAGGGCGAGGCAGTGGAAACAGGAAAGGGAAAAGCAAAGGACCGATTAGCGGGTCTCCATTGGCTCGTTGTGACCCGTAGACCATCTTGTTGAGGAACAAAGGTATAACAAAGCGGATAAAGTCTTGGCGCTCCGCCGTGACCTCCCCGCCACACTTGATACAGTGAGTGAGCTTGAGGCCCATTGCATGTCTTTGGATTCGATCCTGGATCGCTTCAGCCCCCTCAGTCTGGAGGAAGTTGACAGTTTACTCGCAGCTGTGCGCCCAACCTCTTGCAGTCTTGACCCATGCCCTTAACTGGCTTATTAAATCTGGCCGTGAGGGGTTTCGAGGTGCCCTAAGGGAGATTATCAACAAGTCCCTCTTAGAGGGGCAATTCCCTGGGGCACTCAAGGAAGCGATGGTCCGTCCTCTCTTAAAAAAGCCATCTTTAGACCCGGCCGAATTGGCTAACTATGTCCCCGATGTTATTTAACATCTATATGCGCCCCCTCGCCCAGATTGCCTGGAGGTATGGGCTTGGATGTCACCAATATGCTGACGACACCCAGCTCTATCTGATGTTAGGTGGCCAGTCGGACTCCAGACCAGATGAACTGGATGGCGCTTTGCAGGCCGTGGCTGGGTGGCTCAGACTGAGTTGGCTGAAGATGAATCAAGCAAAGATGGAGGTCGTGTGCCTGGGTCGGGGCGGTCCCCACCCCCGACCTTTGGGGGGGGGGCTCACTGGTCCTGGTGCCGGAGGTTCGGAGTTTGGGAGTGCTCCTGGATGCCTACCTTACCATGGAGGCCCAGGTAGTTGCCACTGCCAAGTCGGCCTTTTATCATTTGAGGCTGATTAGGCAGTTGGTTCCCTTCCTTGACCATGCTGACGTGGGTACAGTGATCCACGTGATGGTCATCTTGAGACTAGACTACTGTAACGCTCTCTACATGGGGCTGCCTTTGTCGTGGATCCGGAAGCTGCAGCTAGTGCAGAATGCCGCAGCCAGGCTGTTGATGGGTCTCCCTAGATGGGAGCACATCCAGCCTGTGCTGAGGACACTGCACTGGGTGCCAATAGCATACCAAATCCGCTTCAAAGTGCTGGTTCTTACCTTTAAAGCCCTATATGGCTGGGGTCCAACATACCTACGGGACTGCCTTTCCCCGTATATACCCCAGAGAGCACTACGGTCTGGGTCTCAAAATCGGCTGACCCTCCCTGGCCCGAGGGAGGCCAGGCTAGCTGCTACTAGGGCTAGGGCCTTTTCGGTGGTGGCCCCTACCTGTTGGAACAAGCTCCCAGAGGTGATCAGGGCCCTGCGGGACCTTTCACAGTTCCGCAGGGCCTGCAAGATGGAGCTCTTCCGCCAGGCATACAATTAGTCCCCCCCCAGTGCACGGCCCGTAATGTTAACATCGAGCAGCTGCCTCAAGAATGAGCAGAATAACATCTAAACACTTTACATGGAAAACATTGAAGCACTTTGTTAAAAGCACTTTATTCGTTTGATTTTTAACTGCCGCCAGTACACTGATATTTTGTTATGTACTATTTAAATGCTGTGTTCTAATTCTGTATTATTTATGTTTGTATTGTTGTATTTGTTGTTGGAAACCGCCCTGAGCCTGCTTTGTGGGGAGGGCGGGGTATACGTTTGACTATAAATAAATACATAAAACAAACAAATAAATAATAGACAGGGGGGACTGTGGCCAGCGGGGGCTCTCACTGGAGTGGTGGAATTGGAGCTGCTGGTCCTTGGTGCCGTAGAGGTTCCTGGCGGAGCAGACGATGTACAGCTGAGAGTCCACTTCCCCCCGCAGGGTGAGGATGCTGGTGATGGTGTAGCCGGTTCTCTGAGAGTACACAAACTCCCGGTCGGTCTCGTTCACTGTCACGTTGCGGGTGGGCAGCTTGAAGACGATCACGGCCTCTGGGTTTGATTTCGCCGCACAGATGCACTGCACCGTGTCCCGTGCGGCCGTGCACTTGGATTCCGGGAGGATGAGGGGGGCAACTAAAGGGCGGGGAGGAAAGAGAGAAGTGGAACGATTCCAACAAGACAGCAGTTTTCCCAATGCATCTCTATAGCTAATTGTGCTACCACCAATAAGTGCAACAGTGGCTCAGTTGCAGTTGCAAAGCAACATGGTATACGTTCTCTTTTGTTGTGTTGGGTGGGAACCAGGTTCTATTGGCAGTTTTCAGTGATCCCTCCCACTTCCCACTTCGTAACCTCCTCCTGTTGTTTTCCAGGGTCCCCTGTCTCCCAGGAGCAGCATTTTGTGGAGATCAGTGGCCTGCAGTGGGAGGGGACAGGTGGAAAGTTTCTTTCCACTCATAGGAAATTGAGTCTGGATCAAGCCCCTTAGTATTAAGGGCGAGTGTGTTTGCAGGAACAGTAAGGATCGTCCCATGATGAAGCAGTAATGCTAATGCAATGGATCGTCCACCTCTGCAAGACCCTGCTGCTCCAGAAGCTACAGAGAAAGGAAGGTGAGGTGGGGAGACAGACAGCTCCATGCTTAATCAAGCAGTGGCATTCTGCACATGCCCCAATGCACTCTCTCCCTTTCATTATCATTTGGCTTGCTTTAAATGTCTTTGTTATTCAAACGAACCCCTAAGGCCAATGCTCACATTCAATGGTCAGGTTGAAGGCACTGCCGCTTTGGCCAAACTGGTTCTCGGCGATGCACCAGTATTCGCCGTCATCCTCGTGCGTCACGGATGAGAACTCCAGGGCCAGCTGGCTACTGTAGACCACGGTCTTCATGACCTTCTTCTCCTTGAAGATGGTGATGATGGGTTCAGGGTTGCTCTGCGTGCTGCACAGGATGGTCACAGGATCTCCCTCGACTGCTATCACCGACACGTTCACTATGGGCTTCCAAGGTGCATCTGAAGAGGGGAGAAAGGGTCAAGGGAAATGCGCATCTTTTACCCTAACGGCAACGCAAAGAAGAATCCCAAAATTTAGAACATTTTCAGAAGACTCCCTGACCAATGTTGTATTTACACCCTGCAAAACAGAAACAGAATGAGAAGAGAGCTTTAGCACCCGTTAGGATACCTTCAGGCCGTGATAGGCTTAGCATGATATGTCCACGTCCCGTACTCAATTGATCAATATTTTATGGTTGTCCGTGGCCCGAAGGACATCTGGCTAGTCTTAACTAGGGCCAGGTGGAACAAGCTCCCATTTGAGATCAGGGCCCTGCGGGATCTCTTACAATTCCACAGGGCCTGCAAAGCGGAGCTGTTCTGCCGGGCTTTTAGTTTTTAGTTGTGGCAGCGGGCGTCCTAATTCCATTTCTGGCCTTCCCTTCTGATAACCCTAGCCTAGTGGTTAGTGGCTTGATACTCCACAACACCGCCCAGGTTTCCATTTGAGCGTCACCACCGAGGCAACTTTTGCTTTGTTTTTTCCCATGGAATTTATGGAATTTTAAAATTTTAGTTGTTTGAATTTTTATATTGTCTCTTTCTCACGATACTTATGTGACCTTGTAAGCAGCCCTGAATCTGCTTGCAGGGAGGGTGGGATACAAATTGAAGAAATAAATACATAAAAATAAAAATGGCATCGCTTTTGTGAACCTCGAGGCCTTGATTCTGGAGCTACGGTGTGACAAAATGACTGCATTCCTGGCTTTTCCAAGTTGGACTGAGCAGAGCGGAAGCCAAGTTGGAACATCGTTTCAGAGTGAACCCAATTCAAAACATCCCCCCCAAGGAGACTTATACAGCCATCCTAGGAAGCTCATCACACATTGGGAGCTTCTGCATTGGCTTTTCCCTCCGTTTTACCAAACCCACATTGGAACAGAAGTTCCACTCTGCATTGCATGCTGCTTTCACTTTCTTTGATCACTGGATTTTACAGTACCCTCCACACTGCATGCCGCTTTCACTTTCTTTGATCGTCGGGTTTTATGGTACCTTCTCCATAGATTTATGGCCATTCAGGGGCGACTTTGCAGTCAGTACGGGGTTGGCCTGGGGTATTTGGATGTGGTTTTGAGCTGCACTTTTCCCTCCCAGTTGAGGAAATGTGGAGCGAATGCTAGATGCAGAATCGCCCATTGATATCCAGCCAGTTTGGTCACTCTCCAAAGCTGTTGGAGGACTAATCCCACACGATCAGCATCTCAGTCCCCCACCCTGAGCACTATACCCTATTTCTCTTCCAAGAACCAGACCTTCCCCCCCCCCGCACTCAGTGCTGAAAGGCCAGCCACTCACACATCACGGTCAAGGCCAGCGTATGGTTCTCCTTCCCGTAGATGTTCTCAGCCACACAAGTGTAGATGCCGTCTTGCAGGTAGGTTACATTTTCCAGACGCAGCGTGAGGCTCCCGCCAACCTCTTCATACAGAAGGTCGTCTTCCCTGAGCCACGAGATCAGGGCCAGGGGATTGCTGTCCACGGCACACACCAGTACCACTGGCGAGCCCTGTATTACCTCTGCAGAGGAATTTGCTTGCACGATTCGGGGTATGTCTGCAGAGGACAACAAAAGAGGTCAGCATCGGATAGATTGTCCAGTTTCTTACTGCAGCCGTTAGAGCTAGAAACTTGCTTTTAAAAAAAGAGCAAAGGGACCAACTAGACCAGAGTTCCTCAGCCTTGTTAAGACTGTGGGCACTTCTGGAATTTTGAGAAAGTGGGCACCACCTTAAAATGGCTGCCGTGGCGGGACAGCTACAGAACCTTGGGAGGTTTGAAGCCATTGTCCTGTTGATGGGGGCAGATGTTTCTGAATGGGTGTTCCCTGCAAACCTAAAGGCAATGCCTCCTCGGGTCTTCTGAAGTACTTCCTGATCTAGCGAGTTGGATGATGGTCAGGTGCTTTAAGAAAGAGGGGGCTGGGAAAACCAGTTGGGCGCCAGGGAACCCATCAGTATGCACTGAGGATTACAGTGCCCAATGTTGGCGAATCACTGAACTACATGCTTTAGAGGAGATCTCCAGCACCAGGGTGGTGGGTTGCCTTGGTGACAGTCACTTAGCAACACGGACTCACATTTGACATCCAGGATGGAGACAGCATCAAACTCGAAGGTGGTGTTGACATAGTTGACCTTGCAGCCCAACTCCTGATGGTTGTTCTCACGCGAAGGTAGGAACTTGAGCATGGAAATGAGGGACCAGGTGCTGCCCTCCTCTTCCACCTGCCCGTAGACCGAGTACTGAGACAAACCCTCGTGGTTTGTCCACGAGATGATGGGCTTCATCTCAGGGCAGTTATCGGGCACCACACAACGCAGCTCCACCTCTGATCCTTCCACCACTTCTGGTGGGGTCACAATGGTGGGTTTGTCTGTGGGGTTGAAGGCATGATAAGGAAATAGGCACTTCTGTAACCACCTGCACTTCCACCCCTGTTAGGGGTCTAGTCATTGACTACCCCTAACTAATCGCCTCTCTCTGAAAGCTCATCCACCATTATAATATTTTCCCCGAGGAATCCCTCAAGGTTTTTTAGAAACTTTTCAGGGTTTATCAATGAGAAGTTTGGTAACAGAGGGCAGACTTCCCTGCAAGAAAGCTTACTCAGTACTCCTGATCTTACCCTGTATTAAAGCTTCAGTTCTGCATGCAGATTGCCCTAGATTCAATTTCTGGCATCACCATTTAAAAGGATCAGGTAGTAGATATTGTGAAAGACCTCTGCCTAGAACGTGGAAAGCCTCTGCTGATCAGAGTAGACAATACAGATCTTTATAGACCACTGATCTCACTGAGGATAAAGTAGCTTCATGGGTTAAGCGTAAATCAACAGATTTCTAGGCTGTGTTCTTACTTCATTGACTAGCCTTGCAGTATTCCTAGATGAAGACCATTTCCACAGTAGTGATATTCCCCACACTGACATTTTTAAAGATATGCATTATGTGAAATTTTCCATAGTAGATTTTTTCTCACCAGGTGCAAACCCCGAAGTTTTCTCCTTACCTTGCATTTTCGGAACTCGCTAAAACAGGGGATTCCTAAAACGTGGGGGAAGGAGGAGAAAACGTCAGGTTTGCATCTGGTGAGTAAAAATCTACTGCGGAAAATTTCACATAACGTGCAGTTTTAAAAACATCAGTTCGCAGAATTTCACTACTGTGGAAATGGTCTCAGATAAAGCAGAAAGCTCCCTCTTCTCTTAACTCCCAAGTTCCACCACTGAGGCCAGATGGAGTTAGAGGCAGGAAGTCAGTCACAGAACTGGTGTTGGCCAGCAGTGTTACTACCCCCCCCCCAGTACTCACTGATAATCTCGAGGTTGCAGTGCTCCGAGTAGGTGTACTGATTGTAGCCGCCCAGGTCCCCACGGAAGTAATATTTGCCAGTCAGCTCCGGGCTGAGGCGGGTGATCTGCAGAGTGCAGTTGCGAGTGTTCAAGTCTCCCAGCAGCCGGGTGCGCCCGAGGTAGCTCTCGTGGACAATGTTGGTGCGAGACTTGTAGACCACCGGAGGGTAGTTTTTGGGGTAAGGGCTGTTGAAGTACCAGATGCCGTGCACGACCGATGGGCGCAGCTCTTCAGGGTAGTTGAAGCGGCAGGGGATGACCACGCAGGTGCCCTCGAAGGCAGGAATGTTCTCTGGCATCCAGGCACTCCACGGCCCAGGTAGAACCCCTTCGGACAAGAGAGGAAGAGAGAGATGACAGGGATTGGTAGGATTGGGTAGGAAACACAGGTTTCTCCTCAGTCTCTTCCTATTCAAGGGTCTAAAGCAGCAGAACAAAGTCTGAGTCCAGTAACACTTTTAAGACCAACAAAGCTTTATTCAAGGTATAAGTACACATCCTCAGGTAGGATGTGTTATCTGAGGATGTGTGCTTGCGCATGAAAGCTTATACCTTGAATAAACCTTTGTTCGTCTTAAAGGTGCCACTGGACTCAGACTTCGTTATCCAAGGGTCTGTTCCTTTCTCTGTAATAATTCCTGTTTGTTTGGCCTTGCGATATGTACTTTATTTTACGTTACTACTGGTTAAAACGTTCAGTCTCCAAGTCTGTACAATTAATGATTCGATGAGTGAAATGTAGCCACCAAATATGTACAGTGGTCTAACAAAGACCTTTTTTTGCTCTAAACTTGAGAATGCAATTCAGGGCAGTTGTCAGACACCTAATAGAATTCAAGGCTACATTCAGTGTGCCAGGCCCCTACGAATGCAGGAGAAACATGGGTGGTGGCAGCGCATATGTAACATAACTGGTGGGAAGGGGTTATAGTATACAAATTGTGCAGGTGAAGCAGGGAGAATTAGCAGAGAGATTTTGCAGGCCACATTCTGATCTGGGAGACCCAGGTTCGAATTCCCACTCTGCCATAGAAGCTTGCTGGATGATCTTGGGCCTGTCTTGCTGTCTCAGCCTATCCTACCTCACAGGGTGGTTGTTGTGAGGATGAAATAGAAGAAGGAAGGATGAAGTGGAAGAGCATTGTACTCTACACTGAGTCCCTGCAGGAATAAAAGCAAGGTAAAAATCTCTACGTAAATACCTTTCAGTAGCATCCAGAAGACCGGGAGAGTCTTGTAAAAGAACTTCATGTTGCAAACTTATGACGAATGGTGAGAAGATTGGCCTGTGGGAGAGAATGAGAAGCAGGCTTGAGTTGAAGCAAGAAGGACCACGGGACTCTTGGGAACAATAAAGGACCAAGTCTAATAGTTGAGAGGTGGCAAGGAGAGACCTTTACAAGGAGCCCGCCGAGCAGCTAAGCCTCAGTTCTTCTAGGGGTTTCCTAAGGGAAATGTCTTTGTGGGGCAAACAAACCAGCTTGCCAAATGAATAAAACAGAAAAAGACCAGAACACTGCCGAAGCCAAAATGGACTCCATATGGACCCTCACAAAACCCAGTATTTTAGAAGGGGAACGTACACAGACCCTGGAGAGCTGCTACCAATCTGAGTAGAAAATACTGACCTTGATGGACCAAGGGTCTGATTCAGTAAAAGGCAGCTTCATGGGTGTTCACGTGTGGCTGAGTGGGAGAGCATCTGCTGGGCATGCAGAAAGTCCCAGGTTCAGTCCCCGGTATCTTCCGTTAAAAGGACCAGGCAGTAGGTGATGTGAAAGACCCGAGACCCACGAGATCTGCTGCCAGTCTGAGTAGACAATACTGGCTTTGATGGACCAAGAACTGAGCAGTGACTCACGAAAGCTCCTACCCCGCCACAGATTTTGTTAGTCTTTAAGGTGCTCCTGGACGCTCGCTCTTTTGGTGGACCAAGGGTCTTGATTCAGTATGAGGCAGCTTCATAAGGGTGGTCGGTGAGTTTGGGATTTGTTGGGCCTGTAGTGGGCATGCTCAGCTTGAATTCTTTCATTGGCACATGTAGCCATTGCGCCGGCATACCTGTGCATTTCCTAGTTAGGGTTGTCAGCTATGGGTTGGGAAACACCAGGGGATTTTACGGGTGGAGCATGAGGAGGGGGGGCTTTGGGGAAGGGAGGAACTCCAGTGGGGTATAGAGTCCACCTTCCAAAGCAGATATTGTCTCCCGGTGAACTTCTCTCTGTTGTCTGGAGATTCGTCGTAACCCCAGGAGATCTCCAGCCACCACCTGGAGGCTGGTAACCCTGTCCCTAGTCCAAGAGCACATGCCTTTGGGCATTCCCTCGTATTCCTCCCGGTGAATCATCCCAGCCATTCCTCCCTCCCCCGGCTTTATCTAATCCGTATCAGAAAATGACGATCTTACGGATTTTTTCAAATGCTTGTGAACCAATCCGTGCAGGGTACTTTTTTTGCTCCTGATTACTGGAAACCTAATCCAAATATGAGACTAGCAGGAAACGTAAACCCAAAGTGAAGTCCAAGACATGGTGAGGGCAGCACGAGAAATAGAAACCTGATATGCACATCGCAACATGTTTGTCGGATAAGGAAATGCGTTTTCTCCCTCTGACTAGTAATTCGGAACTGCATGTGTGAATTAGGGCTCCCCTGCAGGGCGCATAGATATCAGAGGAAAGGAGGAAGATGAATATGCAGCAGGTGAGGTCCAGAGAGTGAAGGACTTATGGCCAAGAATCAGGATCCCTCAAAAGACCTCATTTTCACCCTTTTAGCAGCAGCAAAACATGTGCTTGCTTCAAATTGGGAATTATAGACTCTCTCCTCAATGCATCAGTGGTACCAAAAAGTATGGGAATATTTTTTACTGGACAAGACCTCAGACTGGATTGTGCAGCAAGATAGACAGGTTACCTCTAGTATTATGACCAAATGGCCAACATGGCTAGATGCTTTTGCTGACCCAGAAGGAACTTTACAGAAAGCACCCTTAATTAATTCACACACCTTATATCCTCACCATTAAGTAGTTGAAGGATCTTTAAAACTGTCTTGGACTCCATTTATTTTTATCTTTCTTTGGCAAGCCTTTATTGGCATATGTATATACATACAATAGGAGATCAAAGTAATTTTTTATTTTTTATTACTTGAATGACAAGCTCGCAGGGGTCTTTTTGTAGAAAAAGAGCTGCAGGAGCTGATTAGCATATACCACACCCCCTGATATCACCGGAAGTGTGTCATAAGGCCACACCCCCTGACATCACTGGAAGTGTGTCAGAAGGCCACACCCCCTGACATAAGCCTTCTGGAGGGGTCCCCATTTGGAAGAAAAGCAGGGTTATCAATGTGCACAGAGAGACAGAGGAAGAG
>NW_015170323.1:322595-322825 GCF_001447785.1 Gekko japonicus | reverse complement strand
CAGACAGCGAGCTATGCTGAAGTCCTTCTTCACCCAACACGTAATTGACACGTGGAATTCACTGCTGCAGGAAGTGGTGGCAGCTACAAGCACAGACAGCTTCAAGGGGGGGATTGGATAAAGAAATGGAGCAGAGTCCATCAGTAGCTATTAGCCCAAAGATATAGATGGAATGCTATGTCTGAGGCAGTGATTCTCTGCATTCTTGGTACTTGGGGGGCCACAGATGG
>NW_015170323.1:274413-322512 GCF_001447785.1 Gekko japonicus | reverse complement strand
GATCAGTAGAGGCAGCACTGCACAGTGGTCAGAGTTGCAGATTGATGTGGGGAGACCCAGGTTTGTATTCTCACTCTGCTGGCTGAGTGACCCCGGGCCAAATCTCCCCTTCTCTACCTAACCTACCCCACAGGGTTGTTGTGAGGATGAATCAAGGCAGCAGGAGGCAAGAAGCCTGGGCGAGCTGAGCTCCTCCATGCCTGGCAGAAGATGAGGTGCAGAGACGAGAGATGGGCAAACAGAAGAGGCACTCAGCCAGCCGCACAAGCTGCGTGCAAAGAAACTCCTGCTTCCCTGGCTGGGGCGTAGGCTTTCCAATTTCCCGTGGGGGGGGGGGCTGGGCCTGGGCCAGAGGCATTGCCAAGGCAGCAGCTGGCAAGAAGCCTGGGCGAGCTGGGCTCCTCCATGCCTGGCAGAAGATGAGGTGCAGAGGCGAGAGGTGGGCAAGCAGAAGAATCGGCTTCTCGCAGTTCGGCCCCATTATATCCTATGGGCCATTGAAGTCAATGGTGAAAACATAGGGTATATTCTGAGAGCTGGAGGGGAGGGGGTTTGAGGGAGAGGCTCCAAATTCGCAGGGTAGCTGCTGGAGCCTCTCCCCAAGATACCCGCCATGTTTTAGGAACATTGAACCAGGGGGTCCAATTCTACGGGCCCCCAAACAGGTTGCCCCCATCCCCTCCATTGTTCTCTATGGTGGGAAAAAAGTTACTTTTTCACCACCATACAGAACAATGGAGGGGATGGGGCAATCTGTTTGAGGGCCCGTAGAATTGGAACCCCTGGTCCAATGTTCGTCAAACTTGGTTGATATCTTGGGGAGTGGCTCCAGCAGCTACCCTACGAGTTTGGAGCCTCTCCCTCAAACCCCTTCCCCTCCAGCCCCCAGAAAATACCCTATGTTTTTGCCATTGACTTCAATGGCCCATAGAATATAATGGGGCCGAAATTGACATTCGGCTGGCCCTTTTTCAGGCCCCACATTCTAGCTCAGAGCCTGAAAAAGGAGAGGAGGGTGGGGGGGGTGGCTCTGCAGGCCGTTTTTCAGGCCCGGCACTCCAGCGTGGAGCCTGAAAAAGGCGGGGAGGGCAGCTCAGCAGACACCCCCCCCTTGGTGGTTGCAGCTGCTGCCATAACTTTTTAAAGAGCCCCTAAGGACAGCTGGGAGAGCCAGAATGACCTCTTGAGCGAGAGGTGGAATTTGCCCCTATGAGTCCAAGGCCACCACCCCAGGGCTCAGGGAGACAGGAGAACGTCCCCCCTCCCCGCGGGCGTCGCAGCTGCCGCTGAGAACAGCCTCGGCCAGGCAGAGAAGGGGAGAGAGATTTTTCCCGGGTGCGCGGCTTCGCGCACCTCCGGGAAGGTCTGGGTTGGCCCTGGAGGCCTAGCGGAAGTTGCTGGAGCAGCCTCGGCCACGCAGAGACAGGGGAGGAAGCCGACTTATCCTCCTGCTTCTTCCTCCTTCTGGAACAGAATGAGGCTGGAAGCAGAGGGCAGCCCGAAGATGGGGACGGGGCTTTGACATGTGACCGCCCCGCCCCCCGTGCCTCTCTCCCGGAGCGACGTACCAGCGCGCTCCGGCCCGATCAGAGGCCTGCAAGCTCGAAATTGGCAGATAACTTGTAATGGCAATCCTTGATTCACCACAGACTTAATGATCATTTTGTAATTGTTTTTCATTCATGCTTTACTAAGTACTGTATTTTATTGTAATCTTCAATAAACATAGATTGAGGTGTGTCGGGGGAGAGGGCGGAGTGGGTGGACCCAGACTAGAGGGAACCTCCAGTGTCAAAAACTGGCTCTCCACCTTCTGCTGCTTCCTGACAAAGAAGGAAGTGGGAGGAAAGAGGAACAGGGTCTGTCGTGCATCTTAAATCAGTGTGGCAAAGGATGGCCCAGAGCCAGCACCATGGGTGGGTGTGAAATTGAATTTCCCAGTTTGCTTTCCGAATGCAGTGGCTGAGCTGGGCACTGATGTGTAGCCAACGCTTGCCACAGCTGTGGTGGTCCAGATCAGGTACATCAGGTGCACTGAGGGGACAGGACTACAAACACCCCCCACCCCCACCCCTATACTTGTAAAGTAGAATATTAAAATTAGGCCAGGGTTATGATGTTTGGGTAAGTACATGGATTGTTTTGCTTCAAAGTGCCAGCAGAGGGCAGTGGTACAATTTGTGTTTGTAAAAGGCCATCGATTTGCAACCGATTTATGGCAACCCCAGCAAAGGGCCTTCAAAGCAAGTGAGAAGCAAAGATGGTTGGCCGTTGCCTTCCTCTGCAGTGTCCTTCCTTGGTGGTCTCCTTTCCAAGTATCAACTCTGCTTAGCTTCCAGGATCTGACGAGATCAGGCTATACCATGCTGTCTTCCTTCCCACAAGACGTGTTTAGCTATTGCTAAAAGCTGGTAATGAATTTAGACCACAGCAGGGTGGTACCGAACTCATCCTGCTAGGTTGCCATCATTTCAGCAGTTTAGGCTCCAGCCTTTTCCCCATGTGGTTTAACAGGGATTAAGCAGGTGGGGCTTTCCCCAGCTTGCAGAGGCTTTTAAATGTGGAGGCCCTATTCAATTAGCATAGCCAATAGCCAGTGATAGACTTATACATCTGTCCAACCTCCCATTAAATCCATCTAAACCGGTGGCCATCACCACTTCTTGTGGCAGTGAGTTCCGCATGTTAACTACGAATGTGTGAAGCGGTACTTCCTTTTGTCTGTCTCGAAGCTACTGCCAGCCAGTTTCATAGGCCAAATCATGAGTTCCACTATTATGAGAGAGGAAGAGTTTCTTTCTCTGCTTCAATATTTATACCCCACTTTCCTCCCCAATCGGGACCCAGAGCAGCTTACAACATGGTTCTCGTCTCCACCATTTTATCCACAAAATAGGAACAACTGTGTGGCAGGCTAGGCTAGGCTGGGCCAAGTTCACTCAGGGAGCCTGGGCCTTCTATTCTAACTATTTGTTTGAGGACACTCTATCTCTGACTAAGATACTCACATAGGTGCTTTCTGGACCAGAATTGGAAGATGCTCTAATTCAGCAACCGTGCATTTGGCACCAGACACACGACTCCTCTTTAAAGGCCTC
This sequence comes from Gekko japonicus, assembly GCF_001447785.1. Taxonomy (NCBI): domain Eukaryota; kingdom Metazoa; phylum Chordata; class Lepidosauria; order Squamata; family Gekkonidae; genus Gekko; species Gekko japonicus. The sequence goes on along the minus strand of NW_015170323.1, from coordinate 319,414 downwards.
ATAAACATCCTTGTCTTGTGTCTATTGATCTTGCTGCTTAACTTCCCTTTTTTGATCCAGTATTAACTTATTGGTTATTTTGTAATATGTAACATTGTAACATGTGTATCTCAAACTGTTTGACCTCTGAAGAAGGCCCCCCCAATAGGGCGGAAACTAGGGTTGCCAAATCTGGATCGTCCGGGAGCGGGGGGCTCCTGGACGATCCCGGGCATGTGCGCGCGCGCAGCGTGCACGTCACCCGAAAGTGACGTCGCACGCTGGGGGCGGGGCCACGCGATTTGAGGGGAAAACTCTTTGTTTTCCCCTCAAATCGCGTGGCCCCGCCCCCAGCGTGCGACGTCACTTCCGGGTGACGCGCACGCGGGGGTGGGGTTTCCCCCGGGCCCCGATTCCGGCGCACCAGGAATCGGGGCTCCGAAACGGGGGATTCCCCGCCCCCCGGCTGCATTTGGCAGCCCTAGCGGAAACGCATCAGGTCACTTGTATTGGCCCTTGTGTTCAGGCCGCATGAATTTTGTAACAAGGCTTTCATTGGGCCCTTGTTTTTAACTGCCTTTCTAATAAATACATGTATTGTTATTAGTTGTAGATTTTCCGGGCCGTGGTCCCTCAGAGGTATAACACAGAAAGATGGAGTACTCTCTGTGTCAAGATGAGAATAAAGTGGTAGGCAGGTAATTTATATCTACTCAGGAAGGTGGGGTAGGGCTGAGTCATTATCTTGTAGGAGTTCCTCAGGCAGTGACATGCTAATGGAGGAGTTTTCCTGAGGAGGTTCTTTTGCATATGGATTAGCTGTTGAAATTCTAATCTTATCTGTAGAGCTTTCCTGAGGAAGTTCTTCTGCATATGAATTGGCTGTTGAAATTCTAATATTATCTGTAGTGCTGTTGTAAGATGCAGAACATTTTTTAAATTTTTTGTATATTATGTTTACACTAGGTTTTTAATATCGACCGTTTATCAGACTTCTTTCTTACCCTTGTGGGTTCTTGATTGCAGTTTTTGGGTTAAGTGTGTTTTCCCCTCCCTGCATCTTACTTCCTCCCATTCTAACCTCTGCACCACACTGGATCTGTATTGATCTTCATCACACCTTCTGTCTGCACTTGGGGTTCCCATAAGCCAAGCCTGAGCAAAGGTCCGTCTAGCCTATAATCTTTTCATGCATAGTGGCCAGAGAGACGAAACAGCCACAGCTTTACATCACCCTCCCGACCCAGCTGTAGCAGTAAATAGTGGGTGCACTGATTATACTCCTTCTTCATTCTGACCCACCCCCCAAAAGAAAAAACATTTGCAAGAAAATCAGGCGCATGGAAAAGGAAGAGTGCTCCAAACAGATCCTGGTCAAAATATTTTCACTCCATTCTCCAGGTGGCCACTTACTGATGGAGACGTTTACAGATGGGGGAAATCTCTGACTCATTCGACGATGGCTCAGATATTCTGGCAGAGCTGAGGTGCAGAACATGAGATCTCCGACACGGAGCGCTTCCAGTTCCCAGCAGTTCCACACTGCCCAAACTGAGGAAAACATTGCTATGTCAGTAGTGGAAAGTGCCGTAAACTGTCAAGTCACAGCTGACTTATGGCCACCCCGTAGGGTTTTCAAGGCAAGAGACATTCAGAGGTGGTTTGCTATGGCCTGCCTCCACGTCCCAACCCTGGACTTTCTTGGTGGTCTCCCATCCAAATACTAGCCAGGGCAGACCCCGCTTATCTTCTGAGATCTGATGAGATCGGGCTAGCCTGGGCCGTCCAGGTCAGTTGGTCTTTATTATGTCTTCGGAATTAACATTGCCATATATCTCAAGTAGCAACAGAGCGGCATTTCACACACAGGTCAAGGACTTCTTTGCAAGGACAAAACAAAAAAAATTATCCCACAGCATCTTCAGAGAAAGGAGCTGCAGTGGCTCAAGTGGTTAAGACACTGAGCTGCAGGCTGTGGATGGTCGGTAGTTCAGCAGTTCGAGAACCGGGTTGCAGCATGATGGAGTGAGCTCCCGTCTCTAGTTCCAGCTCCTGCCAACCCAGCAGTTCGAAAGCAAGAAATTGCAAGTAGATAAATAGGTACCACTTCAGTGGGAAAGTAAATGCGTTCCATGCGCCTTGGTGTTTAGTCATGCCGGCCACATGACCACGGAAACATCTTCAGACAGCGCTGGCTCTTCGGCTTTGAAACGGAGATGAGCACCGCAACCCTAGAGTCGGACTCGACTGGCTTTCGAGCAAGGGAACCTTTACCTTTTACTATCTTCAGAGAATAATTCAGGTGACTTTGAAATGAACACGTATGTGTGTGTGTGTGTGTGTGTGTGTGTGTGTGTGTGTGTGTGTGAAGTGCCATCAAGTCACAGCCAACTTATGGTGACCCCAGCAAAGGGATTTCAAGGCAAGGGAGAAGCAGAGGTGGTTTGCCGTTGCCTTCCTCTGCAGAGCCTTCCCTGGGGGTCTCCATCCAAGAGACCTAGCTTGGTGTAGTGGTTAGGAGCGCAGACTCTAATCTGGAGAACCGGGTTTGATTCCCCACTCCTCCACATGCAGCCAGCTTGGTGACCTTGGGTCAGTGACAGTTCTCTCAGAGCTGTTCTCTCAAGAGCAGTTCTCTCACTCAGCCCCACTGACCTCACAGGGTGTCTGTTGTGAGGAGAGGAAGGGAAGGAGACTGTAAGCCGCTCTGAGACTCCGAGTGAAGGGCGGGGTATACATCCAATCTCTTCTTCTTCTTCTGGTGAGATTGGGCTATACCTTCTTGCCTTCCCTCCCAATCAACATAAGAAGTTGCCTTATACCAAATTATTGACCCATCTAGTTAAGTCTAGGCTACTCTAAACAGCTGTGGCTCTCAGACAGAGAAGGTGTCTTCCCTCAACATCTTTTTCCCGGGATCCTTTAACTGCAGATGTCAGGGATTGAACTTGGGAAGTTCTGCAATACAAAGCAGGTACTCTGTCATTGAGCCAAAACACTTGACCATTCTATGTTTCAACCAGATGGCAATATTAGCTGCAGAGATCCAGCTATTGCCCTATAGTGAGATGCCCTGTTGAGATGGGACAGACAAAAGGAAGAAGAAGAGAAGAGATTGGATTTATATCCCGCCCTTCACTACCCGAAGGAGTCTCAGAGTGGTTTACAATCCCCTTCCCTTCCCCTCCCCACAACAGACACCCTGTGAGGTAGTTGGGGCTGAGAGAGCTCTTTTGAAGACTGCTCATGAGCAGGGGTCATTTCCTGCAGGAGCGCACAGGAGCGGAGCTCCGGCAGTAAAGAGTCCAGGAGGCGGGCACATACAACTAGCCCCACCCCCTGCTCCCAGCAGCTCTCAGTCAGAGCAAGCAGCAGCCAGGTAAGCTGCAGAGGCCCCCCCTGGCCCTCTGGTCCAAAATAGTCCAGTGGCACCTTTAAGACCAAGTTTTATTCAGGTACAAGCTCTCCCTCCTCTGCGAGGACAGATCTGCACGTTCCCCCCCCCAATAACTAGCAATCCAAAACAGTCTACTGGAGCCTAAGTGGTGGGTGTTGCCTTCTGACACACTTCTAGTGAGGTCAGGGGTGTGGCATATGCAAATGAGTTATGCTAATGAGTTACGCTAATGAGCTCCTGCACCTCTTTTTCTACGAAATGACCCCTGCTCATGAGAGAACAGCTCTGAAAGAACTTGTGACTGATGCAAGGTCACATCAGCATGTAGAGGAGTGGCGAATCAAACCCGGTTCTCCCAGATTAGAGTCCGCACTCCTAACCACTACACCAAACTGACTTCTTCACTCAATGAGTAATTCAGTTGTGGAAACTGATGCCAGTGGATGTAGTAGTGGCCATGAGCATGGATGGCTTTCAAAGGGGATTAAGCAGATGAATGGAGGGGAGAGGTCCATTAGTGGCTACCAGACATGGTGACCAAAGGGAAACTTCCACTGTCAGAGGCAGCAAATCTCTGAATACCAATGCTAGGAAACAACATTGACCAGCAGAATAAAACATACAGGGAAACAACATCAGGGGAAGGCCTTCCAACTCTGTGGTCTGTTTGTGGGGACTCCAGGAGCAGTTGGCCACTGTGTGAGACAGGAAGCTAGACTAGATGGACCACTGAACTGAACCAGCAGGACACCTCTGATGTTCTTAGGAGACCGTGAAGATGGGTAGCCATATTAGTCTGCCTGTAGCAGTAGAAGCTCAAGACAATGCATCCATCTGGACTGAACTGAGACCTAGGTCTCCTGTCTCATTACCAAAGCTGATTTCTCCACATCTGTTACCCCTCTGCATATCTCACCTAACGCAACCACATCTGGCTATTGTCATTTGCCAGCTAATGTCATTTGGCATCTGAAATCGCTCCACTTTCCAACATATAGGACAGGTGAACTCACATTCTAGCTGTATCTGAAGAAGTGAAGCAGTGACTCCGGAAAGCTCATGTCCTACCACAAATGTGTTAGTCTTTAAGGTGCTGCTGGACTCTCGGTCTTTTCTACTGTTAGGAGACCATCTGTAGAGTACAGGAGAGGCCACTCCCAAGTCATGGTGATGATGTCACACTCCCTCCATCAGGGAGCATCTTCAGAGCCCAGTTCCCAGAGGCAAGAGTCTGTACCCTTAAACGAGTAGTCAGTCCTTCACAACTTGACCATTGGGCATCACCACATCTTCCAAGATCTTCAAGAAGCAGTGTGGTACTGCCAGGAAAAGGGAAGAAAGAAGGGGGGCAGAGTGGATCCTGCTCCTGTGTCACGTTGGTGCCACGCCTCCAAGAAGAAGAAGAGATTGGATTTATACCCCGCCCTTCACTACCCAAGGGATTCTCAGAGCGGCTTACAAACTCCTTTTCCTCCCCCTCCCCACGACAGACACCCTGTGCGGTGGGTGAGGCTGAGAGAGCTCTTGACAGAAACTGCTCTTTTCCAAGGACAGCTCTTATCAGAACCACGGCTTGCCCAAGGTCATCCAGCCAGGTGCAAGTGGAGGAGTGGGGAATCAAACCTGGTTCTCCCAGATTAGAGTCCGCGCACTTAACCACTACACCAAACAATGCTTCACCCATCATGGCAATGTCTGTATGAGACATTTTCCGCAGGGACGGCTCTCCCTGCTTCTGCACCTGTATTCCTCCGCCACTTTCCCTCGTTTCCGCAAATGTTTTTGCAGTCCCAGGAGCAAAAACGCAGTTTGCCCCCTCTTGTGGGGCAGGATAGGAATTCCCAGAGACAGGGAAGTCCAACCGCGCGGGGCAAGAGGGGACAAGCTGTGTCTTTGCTCCTGGGACTGCAAAAACATTTGCGGAAACAAGGGAAGGCGGCAGAGGAATTCAGGTGCAGGCGTGGGGAGAGGCGTCCCTGCGGAAAAATGTCAGACTTTTCTCACTGCCTTTTCTAAGCTCAGTCTGTGGTTTTTTGTTTCACCCTTCAGCCAGGAGAGGAAACCTTCTCCAACCTCTGAGACGGGCTCCAGAGAGCCGACGGGGGGGCCACCTCCTGCCTCCCCATTAAGGAAAAACTCAGAGTCATTAAGGAATGTCAACATACTTTCTACACTGACATTCTGGCTCCAGTCGCCAAACCCCATGATGATATTACATACAGAGGAAGCAACTGCGTCCAGAAATCTTCCATAAAAATGCCCAAGATGTCTGCGACGAAGTATGTGCATTCTTGCTAGCTTTATTCCCCCTGGTGCATTTCGCTAGCATGTGCAGGAGAAGAACCGTCAGAAAGCAGAGGCAGGGCAGAATTATAGACTTGTGGAGAATCTGTGGGCTTAACTGTGGGAGGAATTGCCTCCCCAGATGCTTCCCTCCTTCTAGGAGAAGTGGGGGGGGGAGCTTTATTCAGTGCAAAGTTTGGGGGCGTGGTAACATCACTCACCAGCAGATGAATTACCTCCCTTTGCACATCAAGGTAAGCCAGTGCTTTGCTCGGATAGATCACGGGCGACATCAGTAGCCAGAAGACCAGTCCTCTCCCTCTCCCCATTCAGATAGCTGTGGCATCAATGGCTCATACACCCATCCTCTCCCTCTGTTCACTTAGATCACTTCGACATTAACAGCCTACAGGCCAATCCTTTCTCCCGCTCTCCTCTCCCCTGTACCTGGCTGCAGCCTCCTGCGGATGCAGAGATGGAGGAAGGTTGCCGTAATCACACGTCTGCCTCTCATGCTATTTAGAAAAGCACCGTGGTCCTACCCAAAAGAAATAAGCCGAGGGGATGTGTGTGCATGCGAGGCATACCCACCGGAGAACAGGAAAGAACAACTGGGTGGCAGTGTCTCTCCGGCAGTGTAGTGTAGTGGTTAGGGTTGGTGTAGTGGTTAGGAGTGCGGACTCTTATCTGGGAGAACCTGGTTTGATCCCCCACTCCTCCACATGCAGCTGCTGGTGTGACCTTGGGTCAGTCATAAGTTCCTTCAGAGCTGTTCTCTCAAGGGCAGTTCTCGAGAGAGCTCTCTCAGCCCCACCTACCTCACAGGGTATCTGTTGGGGTTTTTTTTGGGGGGGGTAAGGAGATTATAAGCCGCTCTGAGACTCCTTTGGGTAGTGATGGGCGGGATACAAATCCAGTCTCTCCTCCTCCTCCTCCTTCTCTTTACCTGTTACTCTGTGAGCCACTCACTAGCAAATGTTATTATCATGGCCCCTGAGAATTTATTTTTTATCCTACCCCCTTTTTGCCCTCACAAGGGCCACCAAAGGGGGCTAGCAAAACAGACCTAGTGAAATCACATTTTAAAACCAACCAAATCATTATCGTCAACACCAACAGCAACACTTCATTGAAGCAATGAAAACCAGTGCTGTAAAAAAAAAAAAAAACACCAAAACAACACTGTGGAGGAGTGGGGAATCAAACCCGGTTCTCCCAGATTAGAGTCCGCGCACTTAACCACTACACCAAAGGCCAGGATCAGACCCGCAAAGCCCTAAAATTCCTTGAGTGGCTTTAGTGTCATCAATATCTCTGAGGGTAATATTAAAAAAAAACCCAACCTAGATGGGTGGCTATCTTAGTCTTGTAGAGCAGAGTAAAACAGAAGTCCAGGCTTCATGGCACTTTCCTCCACCACCAGTGGTACCTTAAAGACTAAGAACATTTTCCCCAGCATGAGCAGTCATGAGTCCGAGCGGCCAGCCTCCAGATGGGGTCTGGAGTACTCCCAGAATTATAACTGATCTCCGGATCCCAGAGATCAGTTCCCCTGGAGAAAAATGGCAGCTTAAGGGGGCATAGATTTCCCTCTCCAAATTCTCCCTTGCCCAGGCACCATCCCCAAATCTCCAGACATTTTCCAGGCCAGAGTTGGTAAACCTAATAGCTCACTTCTTCACCTGCAGAGAGAAATCCTTTTGCATGCTAAATGTTGTTAATCTTTACGTCACCACTGGACTTCTGTTTGGACCATTATGCATGCACATCTTACTACAGATTTTCAGAGCAGTAAGCTTGACTTTGGATTCTGTGCCCGCCTTATGCACTTTTTCCTCTGGTGTATTTATTCTGCAGCTACAATTCTAAAAAACACACTTTTCTAAATTGGGGTGGAACGTCACTTGTGACGTGTGGGGGTGGTGGCATCCAAAGTTTTTCTAAAAATTGCGCAATTGCCCTATCGCAGCTGCACAGTAGCATCCATCAAGCACCTTCCATTTAAATCCTCGTGGTTCAGGTTTTGCATATGCATTTTAGCATGAGTTGGCCGAATGAAAGGGAACAGAAAAGAACACAGGCAAAGGGGGGAAACCCACTGTTGAAGCTGACCAGGGTTCTTCTGAAACTGACAAGTAACAGTGAAGCCCCATTTTCCATATTGCTGAGCCCTAGGGGATTCTCTGCTGTGTTATAGGACACTGTGAAAAATGGGAACGAGTCACATGATGTCATAATATGGGAAAACATGTTGAGTGTTCAGTATGCATGGTAGAACCCACTGACACTGGCATTGTGAGCCGTGATTGTTGATAAAGTGTGTGTGCACGTGTGCGTGCAAAGTCGGCTGCAACGCCACAACATTTTGCACAGGGTTACAATTTGTATGGGGGAGGAGCCCTCTGGCAGAAGCTCTGGACAGCTTTTTTAGTCTTGTGCCACTAAATTGAAAAAAATGGGGGTGGGTGGGAGTATTTTCACTGATGCCATAGTGCAGCTGCTTAGTAATGCTGATTTCCTGCCCTGCCTTGCAAATTTGTGTGGTTTTCTCCTTGTGATTCTCTAATTTGATCCTGCACGCTGGTTGTAATCTTGGCAGTTTTTTAAAGCCTGTCCCATGCAGATTGCATTCTGTCCTCCAAATGGATCAATCCCAAGTGATTCTTAAATTTGGCTGTTCGCAGAAGGTCCATGTGGCTCATCCACCATTTTAATGTTAGGCTTCCAGAGACTGCCAAAATGGTTCCCCCTTCCAACTTTGTTCACTAAAGCATGAAAGGGAAAAATGTTTTCAAAGCTTTAGGCTTCCCATCCCAGTTTTTTTCTCTCTCTCTCTCTTTCTCTCTCTATCTCATGTTAATTTCATTCTGTGCTGACAGTCCCCCCCTCCTTTATTTTGTTTGCATGCAGCACTGAAATCCTATTTTTGTGCTGGGGACACTGCCATTTGCCTCCTCTCTGATCCCCCTTTCAAGCCAATACCAGCAGGGAACTAAACTTTGCACAGCGCCTTTTAAACCCTCCCCCTGGTCATTTTAAAAAATTTTATTCGTCAATCCAAGACTGATGATAGTCACATATTGCTAGACTCATGCCACTTGAAAAAAATAATAAAAACAAGGAGAAATGGAGCTTGTACACTGATGAGGGGGGGATGGTGGAAGGTGCACTGTGGGCAGAACAGCCTCAATGTGGGCAGAGAATGACCATCGAGGGTCAGCAAGAGGGCAGGGGGGAATCTGAGGGAATCTGTACACTTTTGAACTACCTTCGGCTTGGAAGTGAAACAAGGTGAAAAATCGACATATAAGCACTCTCAGAAAACCCAGAGAAACAATGACCAGAAAGCAAACTGAGCAATAAAGGGAGAAAAATCAATACATAACAACAAAGAAAACCCGACGGACATGCACAGTGAAAGCAAGGGAAAAGACCCATGCATAATAGGCCTTTTACTAAACAAAAGAGAAAATGGATAGACGAGCTACCAGAATCTCTGTAAGAGGGCAATCTGAAATCCTGCCGCTTCAAAACATGGTTGGTTTCCAAGTCATCAGACATCAGATACTCCCAGACACAGGATACTGCAACGACTTGCCTGATCTCTCAACAGCACTGGTTCAAAGATTCATTAGCCAGATAATGAGGGTTAATTGTCCTGGAGTCCCACATTCTCCACTAAAGAGCAGCTTGCTAAATGGCACAGTATGTGCAGATCTCTCCCCCTCCGCACACAGTAAACACACCAAAGACAAGAAGAAGGTTCACAATGAAAACTGGTTGCCACAGTCCATGGCACCAGAGCCCAGGAGGATTGTGGCTTCAATCCATCATGCTAAAAGCTTTCGGGCAGTGCTCATGCCGTCAGGTATTTGACTTTGTGCTAGTAGCAGAGAAAGAAATTTGAAAAAATAAATAAAGCTAGACTAGGCGTGCCAGCCTCCAGGTGGGTCCTGGGGATCCCCTGGAAGTACAGCCGATCTCCAGACTACAGAGTTCCCCTGGAGAAAACGAATGCCTTTAGGGCTGCTGTGCTGCCCCAGCCAGCTTTAATGTACCTTTAAGAGTAGTTGCACCCTGGGAATTGGAGTCCACAGTTAGGAGTCCCAGAAGCTTCCCTCTGACTGGCTCATTAAGAGTAATTTCCTGAGCTCAGAGGCGCAAAGATAGGAGTTTTGTTGTTCTTTTCCGTTTCTTTGTCCATACAACTGATCTCCAGGCAACAGAGATCAGCTCCCCTGGAGAAAATGGCTGCTTTGGAAGGGGGACTCTGTGGCATTCTACTCCACTGAAGTCCCTCCCCTCCCCACACCCCTCCTTCCTCAGGCTCCACCCCCCAAAATCTCCAGGTATTTCTCAACCTGGATCTGGCAGCCCTATTGTCACGGAGGGTGGACTCTACGGCCACTGAGGTCCCTGTCCTCCCCAGTCTCCAGTAGTGTCCCAAATCTCCCCCAAATCTCCAGGAGTTTCCCAACCTGGAGTTGGCAACCCTGTGCCCCCCCGCCAACATCCAGGGAGGACATAAGAACATAAGAACATAAGAGATGCCTATGTTGGATCAGGCCAAAGGCCCATCCAGTCCAACACTCTGTATCACACAGTGGCCAGAAATACCAGTGCCATCAGGAGGTCCACCAGTGGGGCCAGGACATTAGAAGCCCTCCCACTGTTGACCCCCCCCAAGCACCAAGATGACAGAGCATCACTTGCCCCAGAGTCCCTATCTATACCTTGTGGCTAATAGCCACTGATGGACCTCTGCTCCATATGCTTATCTAATTCCCTTTTGAAGCCGTCCATGCTTGTAGCTGCCACCACTTCCTGTAGCAGTGAATTCCAAGTGTTAATCACTCTTTGGGTGAAGAAGTACTTCCTTTTATCCGTTCTAACCCAACTGCTCAGCAATTTCATGGAGTGCCCACGAGTTCTTGTATTGTGAGAAAGGGAGAAAATTACTTCTTTCTCTACCTGCTCTTTCCCATGCATAATCTTATAAACCTCAATCATGTCACCCCTCAGTCGTCGTTTCTCCAAGCTAAAGAGCCCTAAGCGCCTTAACCTTTCCTCATAGGGAAAGTGTTCCAACCCTTTTATCATTCGAGTTGCCCTTTTCTGCACTTTTTCCAAAGCTATAATATCCTTTTTAAGGTGTGGTGACCAGAATTGCACACAGTATTCCAGATGAGGTCGCACCATTGATTTATATAGCGGCATTATGATATTGGCTGATCTGTTTACAATACCCTTCCTAATAATCCCCAGCATAGCATTGGCCTTCTTTATTGCAGTCACACACTGTCTCGACATTTTCAGTGAGTTATCTACTACAACTCCAAGATCTCTCTCTTGATCTGTCTCTGCCAGTTCAGACCCCATCAACGTGTATTTATAGTTAGGATTTTTGGCTCCAATGTGCATCACCTTGCACTTGGCCACATTGAACCCCATTTGCCATGTTGACGCCCACTCGCCCAACTTTGACAGATCCCTTTGGAGTGCCTCACAATCCTCACTGGTTTTCACCACCCTGAACAACTTCGTATCATCCGCAAATTTAGCCACTTCACTGCTTACTCCCAACTCCAAATCATTAATGAACAAGTTAAAAAGCAGTGGACCAAGTACTGATCCCTGTGGTACCCCACTGCTTACCCCCCTCCACTGGGAGAACTGCCCATTTATACTCACTCTCTGTTTTCTATTAATTAGCCAGTTTTTGATCCATAAAAGGACTTGTCCTTTTATCCCATGATTTTTGAGCTTACTTAGGAGCCTTTGATGAGGAACTTTATCAAAAGCTTTCTGGAAGTCAAGGTAAACAATATCTATTGGATCCCCCTTGTCCACATGTTTGTTCACCCCCTCAAAGAACATTAACAGGTTAGTGAGACAAGATCTTCCCTTACAGAACCCATGTTGAGTCTGCCTCAATAGGTTTTGTTCATCTATGTGCCTACTAATTCTTTCCTTAATAATGGTTTCCACCAATTTACCCGGTATCGACGTCAGACTGACTGGCCTGTAATTTCCCGGATCTCCTCTGGAACCCTTTTTAAAGATGGGAGTGACATTAGCTACCTTCCAGTCCTCAGGAATGGAGGCTGATTTTAAGGAGAGATTACATATTTTTGTCAGGAGATCCACAAGTTCACAATTGAGTTCTTTCAGAACTCTTGGATGTATGCCATCTGGGCCTGGTGATTTATCAGTTTTTAAGTTGTTTATCAGTTTTAGGACCTCCTCTCTCGTCACCTCAATCTGACTCAGGTCTTTCAACACCCCTCCCGAACTCAGCGGCTCTGGAGTGGGCAAGCACCTCTCATCTTCCACAGTGAAGACGGAGGCAAAAAATGCATTTAGCTTCTCAGCCATTTCCCTATCATCCTTCAGTACTCCTTTTACCCCTTGGTCATCCAAGGGCCCCACTGCCTCCCTGGCTGGTTTCCTGCTTCTAATGTATTTGAAGAAAGTTTTATTGTTGGTCTTTACATTTTTTGCTATATGCTCCTCATATTCCCTTTTTGCCTACCTGACTACAGACTTGCATTTTATTTGCCATAGCCTGTGTTCCGTTTTATCAGCCTCACTGTGACTAGCTTTCCACCGCTTAAAGGAATCCTTTTTACCTTTTACAGCTTCCATTACTTTGTTTGTTAACCATGCAGGCTTTTTCCTATACCTGGTTGTGCCTTTCCTAACCTGCGGAATATATATTTTTTGAGCTTCTAGGATCGTAGTTTTAAATAGTTTCCAAGCTTCCCCAAAGGTTTTGACCCTTTCTACTTTTCCCTTCAGTTTCCTCCCCACATGTCCCCTCATATCATTAAAATTACCCCTTTTAAAGTTAAAAGTGGTTGTGTGAGTCCGGTCACCTGGTCACCCAGACTTGCTGTGGATCGACAGGACTCCAACCAGGGACAGATCTGTCTTAGGAATCAAACCCTCTTGTCTAAAGATCAGACCCAAACCTCTGTTCTTCCCCTATCCTTTAGCAGCCCTCTTCACAAGGCTGGTCTGTTGGGAGCTCTATACACCCTGAGCTTGGACAGAGTCCCCACCTGTTAGTCTCATTGAGGGTTAAATGCCACGACCAGCGGAGCTTGCTTGATTCGTGTATTCATTTCAGATATTTACATCTCTCTTCTCAGCAGGTGTTCTAAAGCAGCTGATGACATCATTCTACCTTCATCCATTTTACCCTCATAACCACCACCCCGCAAGGTAGTTAAGTGGAGAGAGAGTTTGGTAGGACTGTTGTCTGGCCTAGGGGGGAAATGTCCTGTCCCTTTGACAGCAGCTTAATGAGATGTTATATACAAGCTGCTATTATGCCACGAACAACTTTGGAACGCCCATTTCCCATACATGGAAACCCTCGTGGCTAGACACCTGGGCTGGATGAGTAAATTCCACTTTCAGTGTGGTAGGAAAAATTGTCTCTGGGACTCTGTTTACCCCATCTTACAGTGTATTATCGATTGGTGAAAATATACTGCAGCATCTCCCAATGAGGAGAAGGAGGAGACTGGATTTATACCCTGTCCTTCACTCGGAGTCTCAGAATGGCTTACCTTCCCTTCCTCTCCCCACAATAGTGGGGTTGAGAGAGCTCTTTCAAGAACTGCTCTTGAGAGAACAGCTCTTGTCAGAACTACGGCTTGGCCAAAGTCATCCAGCCAGGTGCAAGTGGAGGAGTGGGGAATCAAACCTGGTTCTCCCAGATCAGAATCCACGCTCTTAACCACTACACCGAACTGGCTCTGTGCCATGTGCTGCCTGGTGCCATCAGTTCCACACACATGCTTTTATGCAGCTCCGTACGACTAACAAGATGCTTCTGTACCCAGCTTTTCAATTTTTTTTAGAGATTGAAGTTCTAGGAAATCTGGGGAAGGGACTTAAACCCTGAAGACTACTTTAACAATTCTAGGATTGCCAAGTGCGGCTGGGGAAATTCCTGGAGATTTCAGGGTAAACGTTGTGGGGGAGGCTCACCAGGGATGTGATGTCCTCCCTAGGGTTACCAGCTCCATGTTGGGAAATACCTGAAGATTTTGGGGGTGGATTTTGGGCGGGGTTTGGGGGGGAGGGATTTCAGTGGGGTATAATGCCCTTAGAATCCATCTTCCAAAATGGCCATTTTCTCCAGGGGGACTGAACTCTGTCACGTGGAGATCAGTTGTCATCCCAGATCTCCAGCCACCACCAGGAGGTTGGCAACGCTAGTCCGCCCTCTGAGGCAGCTGTTTTCTCCGGGGCAACGGATCTGCGTAGTCTCACCAGTAGGTTGGCAGCCCTAATTCACAGTGACCCAATTTTCATGAATGAAAACAAACAAAAATGGCAAATGTGCTTTGAGAAGGTTAAGAAGACAGGGATTGTCCCTAATAAACAGGGACAGATGAAGCCCATGTCAATGGCATCCTCTCTTTTCATGTGGCTAGTTACCATGGCTACCAAGGGCCTAACCAGTGCCCCTAAAGAGAGCACACGACTGCTTCACATATGCCCTCAGAGGCCAAACCATAGGATTGCCAACCTCCAGGTAGAAGCCTGGGGATCTCCCAGAATTAGAACTCATCTTCAGACCGAAAAGATTCATTCACTGGGGGAAATGGCTACTTTGGAGGATGAACTTCATGGCACCACATACCTGCTGAGCTCCCCAAACTCTCCCTGTCCGGACTCCACCCCCAAACCTCCAGGAATTTCCTAATCTGGAGTTGCCAACCCCACTAAAGCAAGACAGCTGTCCCACAATGGCCAAGTGCGGTTGTTGTGGTGCAGGCGACATGACGTCTCCTACTCTCTCCTGGCCATGCTAGGCCATCAGGGGCCACCAACGGCATCCCGACGCAAGATGGCCACCCCATCGTGGCCCAGGGCGATCATTGCAATGTGGCCGATTTGATGTCTCCCTCTGTCCCAGGGCTAGGCCAGCAAGTGGTCTCAGGCGCAGGAAAGAATCTGCTCTCAAGGAGCCCGGCTGCCAAACAAACGCCGCACTCAGGGCGACACAGGCCCCCCATTGTTGAGCGGCTGACGGCGACACCCACTCGCTCGCTTCTGTCACAAAGCGAGGCACAAGAGCTGGTTTGATCCTGGCCGGGTGGGGCAAGCCGTCCGCATCAGGCACCCAACAAAAGCAACCTGTGCCTTCGTCAATACACCGCTTGTCCCCTCTGGCGTTGGTCCTCCTCCTCTTCCTCCTCCAGCCTCTCCTCATCTCTCTCTCTCTCTCCACCTCCCCTTGTCACCGCTATCTAGGCCCCGCAAGCCAACTCTCACGTCTCACCTTCAGGGCCGTTGGGACCGAGCTGGTCTTTCTTTTCAGAGAACACTGCATGTGCCTGAAAAAACACAGGCGGCCTGATCCCCGTACCAGCCTGCACGAGGCTCGTTCGAATGTGGCTCACGTCCCCCCTCTCTCCAAACCTCCAGCGGCTCGGATGCCACTGATACTTAATCAGAGATACCGACACTGATCGGTAACACTTAATCCTCGGAGACTTTGAGGGCAAACGGGCATGCCGGGGCCCGGCCCAGAAGGACGAGGAGCGACGATGCTGAAGGGACTGCCTCTGAGACCGTGCAAAGAGCTTCTCTCTCTTACCACAATCTGGGCTTAGAGGAAAGGTCTTCCAGCTCAGAAGGTGGGCCTCCTTTTTTACAAAAGGTGAGTAGAGGTGAATGGTTTAGTCTACCACCCCCCCACTGCCCCTCCTGCGTGAACCTAGTCAGAAGTAGGAGCAAGTACTTCTCGAATGCAGCGGGGCTCACTTCTGAGCCTAAGCTCGAGAAGCTTGGATGTAGTCTACCGTATGGTTGCCAATCTCCAGGTAGTGGGTGGAGATATCCCGCTATTACAACCAATGTTCCCTCTAAGCTGTCGAGTCTTGTGAGCAAAAATTCTACTTTGTGAGCTACTGGCATTAAAGTTGTGAGCGATCTCCCAGAATTATGCCTGCTGCATAAATTAGACTGCTCTGGAGCTCTCCTTCCTGAGCGAAGGCAAAAATGTGTGAGCCAGGGGCTAAAAAACTGTGAGCTGGCTCACACTAACTCAGCTTAGAGGGAACACTGATTACAACTGATCTCCAGACGACAGATATCAGATTCCCTGGAGAAAATTGCCACTTTGGAAGGTGGCCTCTATGGCATTTATACTCTGCTGAAGTCCCTCCCCTCCCCAAACCTCGCCCTCCTGAGGCTCCACCCTCTAAATCTCTGGGTGTTTCCCAACCTGGAGCTGGCAACCCTAGTCTATCCCAAGGGTTGGTGAGCAAGCTCTGTGGAATTCTAACTGCTCTGCCTGCCAATGGGCAGCACCAGGCCCGGATGGAAACGCATACCCTGGCCTGCTCTCACCGCGTCCAGCAAACGCCGAACATCAGCTCAGCATCAGCTGAGCCACGTCCAGTGGCTGACAGATGGCAGAACCAGGGATCCTGCAGCACCAAGCCTTGGCAGGGCTTTAGGAGCCGTGGGCATGGCTCCCACCCTCCCGTGGGTGAGCGACATCCGCTCAGATTACATCGGTGAGGAGATCTTATCACCAGGGTCCCTGCAGGATGGGAACTGGGAGCTGGGGGGCAGCCAAGCCGGCGAGTTGAGTCTGCGGTACGGAATTGGAAACGGCAGACAAACCTGTGAGGTTAAGGAAGGGAGAGGCTTACGAAAGAGAGGGAGGATTTGCTAAGAAAGGAGATTAAAAACATGGATGTGGGGATTCATTCTTTTAATTGGCTCTAGGAGGAGAAAGTGTTGCTGGTTTGAAGAGGATGGCAGGCTCAGAGAGAAAGAGCTGGACTCCGGAACTCCCGGGCTCCGTGGCAGGGATTTCCAAATGTTCTTGCATCCGATTAAGGATCCCTGTCTGTTGCAGAGATGGATGCAAATCAGTGTGCCCTGCAAGTGGTCCTCTTAGCCAAGAGAGCCAGCATGGTGTAGTGGTTAGAAAGTGTCAGACTAGGATTTGGGAGACCCAGGTTCAAATTCCCCACTCCACCATGGAAGCTCGCTGGGTGGACTTGGGCCCGTCACACTCTCTCAGCCTCACCTCACAGGGTTGTTGTGAGAATAAAATGGAGGAGAGGAGAAGGCTGTCAGCCGCTTTGGGTCCCCATTGGAGAGAAAGGCGGGGTATAAATGAAGCAAAACAAGGTTGGCTCTGGGCTTTTGTTGCCTGTCTCGATATTTACCATCTGCTCAAGGGTGTCCTGCAGATGGAGCAGGATGGATGGAACATTTCAGTTTCTTTCTACCTCCCCCACCCACATACAAATGGGGCTGCTTTTAGGAAAACCAGGCAGGGATTCACCTTCCCTGCCCTCTCGTCTCAGATTTTATATGGTTATCCCTCAAAGGCCTGGCGTGATCTGGTCCATGGGGTCGTGAAGAGTCGGACTCGACTGTGCGACTGAGCAACAACAACAACAAAGCCACTCATATTTCTGGTCAGCTGTGGCTCAAGCAAGAAAGGATGCTTCAGGATCCGGGGCTGAGATGCCTCCAGCTTTAAAAAAAAGATGCAAAGAGGAGACCCAGGGGGGACACGGTTCGGATCAGGACCCTGCTGAAGGGGAAAGAGGAGGTTTAACTCTTCTTTCCCTGTGGTTCTGCCAGTCAAAAGTGACCTCCCTAGTTGTTTTTATCCCTCAAGGTTTTTTTTTTAAAATGGCAAAATTTAAAATAGTCGGGCATTTGATGTTATGACCTGCGATCGAGTGTCTGTACAATTCCCCACCCCAGTGGCCAAAGGACAGTTTTTGGAGGTGTGATTAAGCGTGAGGAATTACCCAGGAAAGAAAAGCTGGTCCCCTGTGTCTCTGTTCTGACGCATCGGGGGCCCCACCGCTCCTATCTACCCTCTAAAGCTCTATAGGAGATACATTCACGGTTTAATCATTTCTAGTTTGTTTGGCCTGAGATGGTTGCCATAAACAAATCAATCTGCCTATCCAGTATGCGTGCCAAATAAACCCTCCAACTAGGTATGCATGCCAAGAGCACAAAGCCTTGTTGCTTCACTGATTGGTCGGCTGGAGTTGACAAAATCGCGTTCACTGGGTACGGACCAGTAACTGTAACAAATGCTTTCCGTTATAAAATTATATTTGTACTTCGTACTTCCTCTGTATGATTTTTTTCCTTCCAACAACCCCTGCAAAGGAGGCCCATGTTAAAGCTGAGACGGTAGGGCTGGTCTACTTAGCGAGTTGTATTAAAAGCAAGCTTTGAACTCAGGACTTTGTGCTTCGCAGCTCAGCCTCTTTGCCACTCGCAGGGGTGCCAACCTCCAGGGGTGGTGGTGGTGGTGTGGAGATCCTCCAGAATTGCAACTGATCTCCAGGCAACAGAGTCCCAGTGCTGAGCTCCCTCCTCAAACCCCACCCTCCCAAGACTCCACCCCAAATCTCCAGGAACCCTAGCCACTAGGCTACATCATTGGCCTAACACGCAGAATCACAACTGGAATGATTTATGACACCCTCCTCAAACCCCACCTTCCCAAGGCTCCACCCCAAATCTCCAGGAACCCTAGCCACTAGGCTACATCATCGGCCTAACACGCAGAATCACAACTGGAATGATTTATGACACCCTCCTCAAACCCCACCTTCCCAAGGCTCCTCCCCACATCTCCAACCTTCCCAAGGCTCCACCCCAAATCTCCAGGAACCCTAGCCACTAGGCTACATCATCGGCCTAACACGCAGAATCACAACTGGAATGATTTATGACACCCTCCTCAAACCCCACCTTCCCAAGGCTCCTCCCCAAATCTCCAGGAACCCTAGCCACTAGGCTACATCATCGGCCTAACACGCAGAATCACAACTGGAATGATTTATGACACCCTCCTCAAACCCCACCTTCCCAAGGCTCCACCCCAAATCTCCAAGAACCCTAGCCACTAGGCTACATCATCGGCCTAACACGCAGAATCACAACTGGAATGACTTATGACAGGATCCATACCAAGCATCTGTCTGCTCCAACTCCCCCCAGCGTGACTTTCGTTATAAAAACCTCCCGAACTATTGTCTTCTGATCGTGTCTGAAGAATGCATTTTGCTGGTCTTTAAGGTGCCATTGGACTCCCCTTTTCTTTTGCCACAACAGACTGACCCTCGTGCCTACATCCATCTCCTGCCTTTTCGCAATTTGATCTTGCATGAAGAAAGGAAAGCCTTTAAACTGTGCTGGGAGGGAGGGCCCCCAAACCTCTTGCTCCTCCATTGAAATCCTTGGCCGTTCTTTAAAGATCCTGAAAAGCTTTAGTCGTTACGCAACCCTCCCGACTTGCACTCAGATACGCACGTTTGGCACCTCATTTAAGATCAAACGCTCTCTCTTTCGAGCACCTCTGCTCTGATCTTGCGGCTGTCCCTCACTTCTCAGATTTCAGCATTCACCCTGCTTCAGTCCATTATTGTCATTAGCAGCTCTGTTATATATCCTTGGAGCCGGCTCGCCACAACCCCTTGCCAAGGAAAACAGTCGCCCGTCCCCCCCCACTCCCAATGGCAGTGCTCAGATCCATCCATCCAGACCCACGCGATTGGAGTGGCAGGGGGGGGCGAACCCTCTCCAACCTCTCCCCCCAGCAGGATCCAAGCAGATAAACAAGCAGCTCATCGCTGGCTGTTAAGGACACCAAAGACAGAGATGCTTTTGTGCCTCCAAGAAAGGAAGCGACGCCAGAGGCAGGAGGGCATTTCGAACAAGGCCTCCCGGCACCCTGAGGCTGCCTGTTCCCAGACCTATGAGGAGAGATATAGGCCTGCCCCATCTATTTCGAATGGCCAAGGGGAAGATGAATTTGCTCCCCCACCCCTTTTTGTTTTGTTGCACACAAAAGGATTGTATTTCCTCTTTGTGGGTTTTCCAGAAACCCCCCCCCCCCGTTCCCTTCCAAAAACCCCCCCCCCCCCGTTCCAACTGAATGGACAGGAGGGAAGGACTGAAATTGGGGAAACTGTGTTAGGAGGGGGGGGGAGGTGCTCCAACATAAGGATGCCAGCCTCCAGGTGGGACCTGGGGATCCTCTGGAATTACAGCTCATTTCCAGACTACAAGAGATGAGTTCCCCTGGAGGAAATGGATGCTTTGGAGGGTGGGCTCTATGGCATTTTACCCCACTGAGGTCCTTGGTTCCCACCCCCCCAGGTTCCATCCCCAAATCTCAAGGAGCTTCCCAACCTGGATCTGACAACTCTGCACCCCCATCCCCTGGCGGTGGCCTGGGGGGACCTGGCGACCCTACCCCAACACCAAAATAGGATTCCACTTTTGAGCATTTGACAAATGGCAGTCTCCATCATACCAGTGAATGGGCAGGTTTGCTTTGTCCACAGGACGGAGGGTGCAGCAAGTCCCCGTATCTCATCGCCTAAGATTACTTCTCAGATGCGAAGAGAGGGGACTGTTTTGCAAGATGCCCCGTGTCATCTCCAACCCCTAGAAGTTGTGCCGTCCTAGACGGCTGCTTGTATGTTGTTTCTTAGGTTGGGCTGCTGACCCTGGGCTCAGGACACACATGCCGCAAAAGGCCACTGTGACCCAAGAGGGGGCAGGGGTCGCTAAACAGCCAGAGACAATCTGCAGCTGTTGGCCCCGGTCCACTGGAGAGCCTTCCAGATGTGACTGACACTTTGGTCAGGGACTAAACAGGCAAGGCTGGGAAAAAAGTATCCTTCCAGGTGAGAAGACTGCTAGGCTTCTACTTGCGAGCTGAGGGCTGGGCTAGACCTTCGCAAAAACTCTGCCTACAGAAACTCTGGGGTCTGGGTCCAGCCCCTCGGAAGCCTTCCGCCCAGGATGCTCGACCTTACCTTTCAGCGGCGTCTTGCTGGCGTTCTCCTCGCCCGCCAACCTCTCCAGCATCAATTAGTGCCAAGCTGGGATGAGGATCTGGAATGGAAACAACCGGTTGAATCGGAGTCTGAGCGTCTTCGAGGCGGGAGGGGGTGGCCAAGTCTTCCCTGGCAGGCAGCTGCTCGGAAACAGAGCCTTCCTCTGGAGCTGCTGCCTGCTGACGGAAACAGGAGACTTGGGCTGGAGGGAGCGAGAGAGGGAGCTGCAGGGAAGGATATCCAAGACTGGCTCTGCAGGGGGACTCGGCAGTCTCGTGGGGTCCCGTCCCGGGACAGTCGCCACCCAGCCTTGAAGGAGGGCTCGCTTGCAGCTGAGCTAGTCCATCCTTTGCGGGGCTGTGGGGAGAGCCTGCGTCTCCTCGGGCTTGCAAGTGTTAGTGGGTGCCCGACTATGTTAGCTCTGCATTTCTGCAAGCGGAGCCCACACACAAATTCCACCGGCTGTGTGTGCGTGTGTGGAGGGGGGGGTGAAGAGAAACAGAGGCTGCTGCGGGAGTGGGGGGAACGCTTGCTCGAGTACATTGGCTGCCTCTTTCCAGCACATCTTCCTTCCCCTCTCCTGAGTGGATGCAAACGGGGCTGGGCCTGATGCTCCCCGAGCAGAGCAGGGATGCATCCTTAATTCTCCCCTGCCAGCTCCCTCGCTTCTCGCGCACCATGCTATTAGCTAGCGATCGGCTAAATACCTGTTCCCTTTGAGCACATTGTCTGCATGTCAGAAGCAGCCCTCACTAGTTGCCCCAGTGGATTCTGGGAAAAGCAACAGGGTCTAGAGGTTAGAGCAAGGCGGCTGGAGGCAGGCACTGGAGCCCCGCTTCCTAGCAAGGGCCGTCTCAGTTTTCTGAGGATAATTTTTGTCTTCAGGCTCTTGGAGTGACATTGGAAGTGCTTTTTTAAAAAAGTTCAATGTGCACACAGTCTGGACTGGGTTTCAAAAGATCTCCGCTCTCTCTCAAGGCTAAATCTTTGTATAGGGTGGGGAGGGGAGGGGAAGAGAGGGACGGATATACACGAGTTGAACTCCACATCACACTTGGGCAGTCCCACGTGCGTCGGCACTGAACGTCAGCTTTCCCATGCTCGGGCGACTCCCGTCTGAATAGTAAATATTCCAGATAGTGTTTAAACGACAGCCGTTAGGTTTGTTTTTGAATAGGCCTTACTCTGACGGACTCTGTCCCTGTGGCCTTAATAAGACAGACGCATCATTTCGTGTTCTGCTTGAATGCCTTTTTTTAATTAGAATATCAGGGATTTCTGTATTGAGCCACTTATTAAGGATCAGGCACTCCCAGTGTTCCCTCTAAGCTGAGTTAGTGTGAGCTAGCTCACAGTTTTTTTTAGCCTCCGGCTCACTCATTGTTGCCTTTGCTCAGGGAGGAGGGCTCCAGAGCAAACTAATTTATGCAGCAGCCGAATCGCTTGCTCACAACATTGATGCTGGTAGCTTACAAAGTAGAGTTTTTGCTCACAAGGCTCCACAGCTTAGAGGGAGCATTGGGCACTTACTCTATACTTTGGAATCTCTGTTTTATCTGCTTAGAGACAATGATCCGAAGATTACTTTGGCAGTAGCAAAGTCTATCTCTGTCCTTTTATCCCTCGTGTCCAAAGGAAAGGACAGCAGCCGTGGTATCAGAAGTACAACCAGACCCAGGGAGATTTAAACAAGAGAGATTTAGAAAGGAAAGAAAAACTATTTGGGACAGTTTCCTAATGTTTCTGTTGCACAAAGAATCTAGTGCAGGACAGATTATTCTGGAGTAAATGCAGCAAGCAGGGAAGAGTGACGTGCAGAAGTATAAGTGGAGAGGAATATTAGCGAGTATGCAAAGGAGTTAAGGGGAGCAGCAATACAAATTTTGAATCCAGAGGCACCTTTTGGAACAACAAAGGTTTATTCAAGGTGATCCATGCGACAGTCACCTAGAGGCTAGACCACTGTAACGCTCTCTACATGGGGCTGCCTTTGTCGCAAATCCGGAAGCTGCAGCTGGTGCAGAATGCTGCAGCCAGGCTGCTGATGGGCCTTCCTAGGGGGGCACACATCCAGCCTGTGCTGAAAGCGCTGCACTGGCTGCCGATAGCATACCGGATTCGCTTCAAAGTGCTGGTTCTTACCTTTAAAGCCCTAGATGGCCAGGGTCCAACATACCTACGGGACCGCCTCTCCCCATATGTTCCCCAACGATCACTACGGTCCGGGACTAAACATCTCCTGGTGGTTCCAGGTCCCAAGGAGGCCAGATTAGCGGCAACTAGGGCTAGGGCTTTTTCGGTGGCGGCTCCTATCTGGTGGAATGAGCTCCCAGAGGAGATCCGGGCCCTGCGGGACCTTGCACAGTTCCGCAGGGCCTGTAAGATGGAGCTCTTCCGCCAGGCGTTTGAGTAGGAGCTGCCACGACTGTTACCATCTGTCTACGACTATTACTATCTGTCCTAGCCCATTATTACCAACTCGCCGTGAGCACTAAAATGGTGGTACTGTGTGGAGCTGTGGCCACTAAGGATGCTATCCTGATGACGTCATCTGTTCCCTTGTTAGATATTATGGCGAGCACTTAAGTTGTATTGAATGTTTTTAAATGCAGTTTTAATGTTTTATGTATTGGGCATTGGCCCCATCTGTACGCCGCCCTGAGCCCGTTCACGGGGAGGGCGGGTTATAAATTTAAATAAATAAATAAATAAATGTGCACGCACACTTCCTCAGACACAATGGAGCAGCAGTGTACAAGATGTGAGGGAATTAGGTTGTTGATAGCAGGGAGGGATTGGTTTTTCTTGTTAGTCGGAAGAGGGGA
This sequence comes from Gekko japonicus, assembly GCF_001447785.1. Taxonomy (NCBI): domain Eukaryota; kingdom Metazoa; phylum Chordata; class Lepidosauria; order Squamata; family Gekkonidae; genus Gekko; species Gekko japonicus. Next base: position 296,069 of record NW_015170323.1, on the reverse strand, counting down.
TTTGGTGTTGGTGGCAGAACAGGATTGGTCTGTGTTGGTGGTGGCAGCCTTGTTGGGCTCAGATGCTGATGGCAATAAGTGATTAGTCTGTGGCAGCTCAGGCTGGGCTCAGGCACTGGCAGCAGGGGATTGGTTTTTTTGTGGTTAGTGGGAAGAGGGGATTGGGCTGTGCTGTTGGTGGCAGCTAAGACTGAACTCAGATACTGATGGCAGGAAGAGATTGTTTTTTGTGGTTAGTGGGAAGAGGGGATTGGGCTGTGCTGTTGGTGGCAGCTGAGACTGAACTCAGATACTGATGGAAGGAAGGGATTGTTTTTTGTGGTTAGTGGGAAAAGGGGATTGGGCTGTGCTGCGGGGGCAGGAGGGGAATTGGGCACAGATACTGATGGCAGGAAGGGATTGGGTTTTCTGTGGTTAATTGGAAGAGGGGATTGGGCTGTGCTGTTGGTGGCAGCTGAGACTGAACTCAGATACTGATGGCAGGAGGGGATTGGGTTTTTTGTGGTTAGTGGGAAGAGGGGATTGGGCTGTTCTGTTGGTGGCAGCTGAGACTGAACTCAGATACTGATGGCAGGAAGGGATTGTTTTTTGTGGTTAGTGGGAAGAGGGGATTGGGCTGTGCTGTTGGTGGCAGCTGAGACTGAACTCAGATACTGATGGCAGGAGGGGATTGGTTTTTTGTGGTTAGTGGGAAGAGGGGATTGGGCTGTGCTGTTGGTGGCAGCTGAGACTGAACTCAGATACTGATGGCAGGAAGGATTGTTTTTTGTGGTTAGTGGGAAGAGGGGATTGGGCTGTGCTGTTGGTGGCAGCTGAGATTGAACTCAGATACTGATGGCAGGAAGGGATTGTTTTTTGTGGTTAGTCGGAAGAGGGGAATTGGACTGTGCTGTTGATGGCAGCTGAGACTGAGCTCAGACACTGATGGATGGAGGGGACTGGTTTTTTTTGGGGGGGGGTTAGTGGCAAGACCTTTGGGACCGCCTCTCCCGGTGTACTCTGGTATACTGCTGGTATACCCCTGGTATGCTGTTCTCTGTATCGTTCCAATTTTAGTATATGTGCTGCCAAAGCCAGCAGTACTCCTGGTGTGCTGTTGATGGCAGCTGAGACTGAGCTCAGACACTGATGGAAGGAGGGGACTGGGTTTTTTTTGGTGGGGTTAGTGGCAAGACCTTTGGGACTGCCTCTCCTGGTATGCCCCCTGAAGAGAATTGTGCTCAGCTGAGAAAAATCTACTGGCGATCCCTGGCCCACAAAATATTCGGCTGTCCTCAACCAGAGCCAGGGCTTTTTCGGCCCTGGCTCCAACCTGGTGGAACTCTTTGCCAAATGACATCCGTGCCCTGTGGGGCCTAGTCCAGTTCCGCAGGGCCTGTAAGGTGGAGATGTTCCACCAGGCCTACAGTTGAGGACAGCACCGGTCTTCAGTTAGCCTGGCCTTCCTTTCTTCCTCTCCCCCTTGGGGTAAGGATAAATCTGGTTTTAGATGCCATCTGGAATGGTTATAGTACCTGTTTTACTGTTTTTAACTTGTTTTAAATGTGTTCGTGATTGTACTTCTTTGACTGCTGTACACAGCCCTGAGCCCCAAGTATGGGGGAAGGCGGTTTAGATATCAGATAGATAGATAGATAAGACAGACAGACAGACAGACAGATAAGATTAGACAGACAGACAGGAGGCGATTGGTCTGTTCTACTGGGGGCAGGAAGGGAATCGGACTCAGGTACTGATGGCAGGAAGGGATTGTTTGTTCTGGTTAGTGGGAAGAGGGATTGGGCTGTGCTGTTGATGGCGGGAGGGGATTGGGTGTGACTGTCGGTGATCAAGAGGGGATTGCTTTCCGGATGGGGCTGTGGTCTAGTGGCTGTGGTACCATAGAGCCGAGACTCCGGGATTTCCAGTTTCCTGGAAAGTAATTAGTTTTTCTAATAGTTTAATGACCCCTTTCCCACCACGGAGATCATAGCACAATCTCCTCCGACAAAGTCTTTTTTTTTATGAGGAGGAATTCCTGACATGCCCAAAGACACATTCCTGGCACATTTCACTCCCCCCCCCCCGTGGGCAGGCACACATCCCCATGCCCCTGTGGAAAACACTGCAATCTACAAAAGCTCCCTGTTCAACAGTCCTCCTTACATCCAAACTGCCAGGCTGGGAAACGACACTGTCAAATCTGAGTCATTTGGAACATTGGCGTGTGCCAATTGCTTTCCTTTCCCCTCCTGGATCATTTGTTCAGCACATGGCGGTCTTTTGCGCACACAACCTCCTCTCTGTGTGACCATTTAGGCTGTGATCTTATTTGCCACATGGGTGCCCAGCTGCCTGGCACTGCGGCACCAGCCCCTCCAGAATGGATAACCTCCCTTCTCCCCGGGGATTGTTCCTTTGGCAGCGGAATGCGACCACCTCTGGGAAGGAGCTCAGCAGCCGTTGAACAGCAACAGACAATTATCTCGTCTGCAAACGCAGCTAACCCAATTAGAAGAGATGTTTATGGCATCCAAGCAGAGACCGTTGCGCATGCTGAGAGCTGTCTTGAATCACCCTACCTCTCCCAGACGCCTCTCTTAAGCATTATTATTTATAGCGAAAACGCTTATGGTGGTGAGCGTGTGCAAGGAATGTATATCCATCACATAGCCTTCTGGTGTGTGTGCAATGCATTCCTTTGTGCTCCGTGCATCTATGCGCATTGAATCCCGCCCTAGAATCCCATGGATCTGGGCCACTTGATGCTGGGAGGATAGACTTTACACCTTTCTGCTACGCTGATGCGAATGGCACCTGTCTATATGGGTTAAGGACAGTCTCAGGGCTATTTTTGGGCAGGAACACAGAGGAACGGAGTTCCGGCTGGCTCCCGAGTTGACCACGCCCAGCAGGAACTCATTAGCATAATTGGCCACACCCAACAGCAGAAACTCATTAGGATTGGCTACATTAGGTGTGTGTGGCCTAACATGCAAAGGAGTTCCTGCTCCAAAAAAAGGCCCTGGGTTTTGACAACAAACACGGTAAACAGAATAAGAATCAAAAGGTGGGTGTGGCTGGATGACCACACTTCTGGTAACATGGGGGTGCAGCCTGATATGCTAATGAGCGGTGCTGTCAGGGTGTGGCCTAATATGCTAATGAGTTTCTGCTGTTGGGTGTGGCCTATTATGCTAATGAGTTTCTGCTGGGCTTTTTCTACAAAAAATGCCCTGGTTAAGGTGATGGAGAGAACTCTTTGGGTAAGAGCTGTGTCCCAGTAACTCTGGTGCTTCGGCTGTGTCCCAGTCTGCAATCCATTTCTTTTGCTCCATAGAATTTGATGGGAAGCCGGGGAGAACAAAGCCTATTCCGATCTGCGTATTACAGATAATTTCTTTTGTCCCGTAGAATTAAATGGGGAGCCATGGAGAACAAAGCCAGTTCTGATTGGCCTATTTCAGATGATTTCTTTTATCCCACAGAATTCAATGGGGAGCCATGGAGAACGAAGCCTGTTCCAATCTGCAGATTGCAGTCCATTTCTTCTGTTCGATATAATTCAATGGGAAGCCATGGAGAACAAAGTCTGTTCCGATCTGCAGACTGCAGACCATTTTTTCATCTCATAGAATTCAGCGGGAAGCCATAGAGAACAAAGCCTGTTCCGATCTGCAGACTGCAGTCCATTTCTTTTCTCCCATAGAATTCAGTGGAGAACCATGGAGAACAAAGCCTGTTCCTTTCTGCATATTCCTGCCCCTTCACCTGCAGAGACTGTAGAATGAGCCTTTCAGGACTGGACTCTTTTGATAGCATTTCACATACAACCCAGTTTGTTGCTCCCTTAGTCGTGATGGCTACCCCTGTTAGGTAGGTCATAACTGTTCCCATTTCACAGATTATGAAACTGAGGCCGGAAGAACCGTTTTAGCTATTGAGGTTGGGACTGAGTCAGAAATAGAACCCAGGGGCTTATGTCCAAAGCCCCTCACCTTGGACTGCAAACCACCCGCAGAGCCGCTCTTTGCCTCTCCAAAATCCTGAGCTTTGTGCGCGAGTGCTGCACACCGGTCATGCCCCAGAAGGGGCTGCATCTCAGAGTTAAATCTTAACAGGCCTTGTAGGGAACTTCTCTGCAGCTGCCCCATCTCAGAGGTCGCTGCCTCTTGCGAGAGGAAGTATTTTAACGCTGCAGGCTTTTGTACTGAACTCCGAGTCACTGGCACGGATCCTGAATCCTGGTCCCCCCAACCTCTCCAAGCTCCTCTGCTGGAAAGGAAGCAGGATCCGGGCCTAATTATCAGTGTGAATCGGTTTCAGTCTGCGGAACATATGGGCACTCGTGCCGACTTCCTCCAAAGAACAGCTCCCTTCTGCCCGTGCCGTGCCACATTGCCATGGTGAATCCTATCATGTTGATTTCACAGCCGAGTAAACAGCCACACGCCCAGGCCTGCTTTCTTTCAATGCACATCAGAGCTTGCAAAGAAGTGGAGGGAGATCTGGGGAGGGCGGGGGGGGGGGGGGACCTCTCGATGGAAAACATGCTGAGGCCGTAAGTGAAGGTATATCAAACCTCTCCAGCATTCTAGGTTTACTTGGAACTTGCAACACGCAAACACCCATCCTGTCAGGTTGCAGAAGTCCCTCAGAGCTGGTGGTTATGAGGCTGTGCTCTGAACTGTCCTCCTATTCTCCCCTCTGCTGAGAAATGCTGTGGTGCACGGAGAAAGTGTGCGTACAGAACATTTTGTTCCTTTCCCACGATACTCAGTGAAAGGGTTGGGCAGCAGATTCGGGACAAACACAAGACCTCTTCATGCAATACACAATTAACTTACGGAACTCACCACCACAAGATGCGGTAATTGCAAGTGGCCAAGACCTAAGAGAAACTGGGAAATCTGCAGAGTTTTGTTTTTTTTAGAGTTATTGCTAGATGCTGTAGGAGACACCTAGGGATTGGGACTGTAGAACAGGCCATTTCTTCTTCTTCTTCTTTTTGAGCAGAACTTTGATAAATCTTTTTATTGTTTTTGTAAGAAGCATTACATACAACACATTGAATTCTACACTTCGAGATTACAACAACCATTACTAGCAGTTTGACATCTATCCACCACCATACAGTCCAATCGCATTACTGTGAGTTTTACCTTTTAATTTACCTGCTATACCCTACAAATAGAACCATTTATGATCAATTTGCTTAGCGGGGAGTAAATCATTCGTTACCATATAGTCTAACACTGGGGCCCAAATCCTAACAAATTTGGTGTAAGTAGGAGTATTACTGTTGTCCGCTCCTTTCAAGGAGTCCGTAATTTTTGTCATTATGAACTGATCCCAGACTTTCTCTTGCCATTTCTTCTGACCTCAAACAACCCCCTGGTGCTTCTGTTTGCCTTCCTGCATGAAACATATATGACACATTTTAATTTTACTTTATTTGTACCCCTCTTTCTCCCCAATGGGGACCCAAAGTGGCTTACATCGGTCTCCTCTGTGTTATCCTTAGAACAACGGTGAGAGTGTATCAGTGACCCGAGGTCATCCAGCGAGCTTCCATGGGGGATCTGAACCTGCTCTCCTATAGGGTTGCCACTCCAGGTTGGGAAATACCTGGAGATTTTGAGGGAGAAGTCTGGGAAGAGTGGGGGTTTAGGGAGATGTGGGGCTTCGATGGGGTATAATGCTACAGAGTCCACCTTCCAAAAGTGGCCATTTTCTCCAGGGGAATTTATCTATTTTTTTTGGAGGTCAGTTGTAATCCCAGGAGATTTCCAGTCACCACCTGGAGGTTGGCAAGCCTAGTCTCCTAGATCCTAGTCAGATACTGTAGCCACTGAACCACACCAGCTGTCATCAGACCAACGGCCCCTCCAGCCTAGCATCCTGTTTTCAGCTGTGGTCAGTGAGATGCTGCAGGAAAGCCCAAACAGGACTAGCCGCTCAGGCTCTGACACTCAAAATCCGGGGGCCCCATTTGACTCTCCTGGCCAATATTTATTTATTTATTAGTTTGATTTATATCCCGCCCTCCCAAAGGCTCGGGGCAGCTCACATGTGGCAAAGCCGAGTGTAAAATATAATACAACATACAGTAAATACATTTAAAATCACAATAAAACTTTCCAATGGTACGATGCTATACCTATATTAATCCTCCAAGATGGGAACAACCCCCCCCAGATTTGGTGGCCAACTGTCTCAGTAGCGTGGTCTCCCACTACGCTGTCTCGAACTTCTGCCTGGGCCCGCTTGCCCCCGTTTCTATAGGGCAGCCGATGACTTGCCACCTCGGTGGTAGAATAGTGGCGGCGGCAGCTCCTACTCGAACGCCTGGCGGAAGAGCTCCGTCTTGCAGGCCCTGCGGAACTGCATAAGGTCCTGCAGGGCCCGGCTCTCCTCTGGGAGCTCGTTCCACCAGGTAGGAGCTGCCACCGAAAATGCCCTGGCCCTAGTAGAGGCAAACTTAATCTCTTGGGGACCTGGCACTCCCAGGAGGTGGAGATTCCCCGATCGTAGTGCTCTTGAGGGAACATATTTATTTATTTATTTATTATTCACATTTTTATCCCGCCCTCCCCGGAGGCTCAGGGCGGCTAACAGGGCATATCGCCAATAAAATAGAAAACAGTACAAAATTTTTAAAATACATCAACATTAAAACAATATCGGTGCTCCTCTCAGCTAAATTCCAGTTTACAATTTCTAAAAGAAGATGGCACCCCCTAGACGTCCCATTCTTGCCCATAATGCAGCGGTTGTGGGGCACTGATGATACGTGTCCCACTTCATGATGTGTGTGTGTGTGTATATGGTGGCGGCTCCTATTCAAAAGCCTGGCGGAAGAGCTCCGTCTTGCAGGCCCTGCGGAACTGTGCTAGGTCCCGCAGAGCCCTGATCTCCTCTGGGAGCTCATTCCACCAGATAGGAGTTGCCACCGAAAACGCCCTATTCCTGGTCATGGTTAATCTGATGGACCGGGGACCTGGGACATCCAACAGATGTTGGGTCCCCGACCGTAGTGCCCTTGGGGGAACATGCGGGGCAAGGCGATCCCTTAGGTAGACAGGAAGAGAAGGTCCTTCAGGTAAGCCAACAATACACCAACAATAGCCAACAATACACCTGTCCTCCTAAAATCTGCCCAGCTTCCATCAAACAGTGGCCATCCACACACCTTTTAGCCAACGCTCCCTCTAAACTGTGGAATTTTGTCAGCAAAAATTCTACTTTGTGAGCTACTGGCATTAAAGCTGCGAGCGAGCAATTTGGCTGCTGCATCAATTAGTTTGCTCTGGAGCCCTCCTTCCTGAGCTAAGACGAAAATGCGTGAGCCGGAGGCTAAAAAAAGTGAGCTAGCTCACACTAGCTCAGCTTAGAGGGAACACTGCTTGCAGCCGTGGGCTTCATAGGCCAACTGTCCTCTGGGTGAAGCAGTCCTTGAATCTACTGCCATTTGTTTCCCTAGGGTAACCCCCCCCCCTGAGCTGAAGTATTTCAGAAGAGGGAGAAACATTTCCTGCGTATGTTTTCCCCCAATGGGTGCCGTTTGAGGCCCGGAAAATGGCGTGGGAGGGAAGGAAGATTAAACAAGGGCCTCCTGCACCCTAATCTGAATTGGGACCTCCCGCAATTGTTGCATAAAAGGTAAAGGTAAAGGTTCCCTTGCTTGAAAGCCAGTTGAGTCCGACTCTAGGGTTGTGGTGCTCATCTCCGTTTCAAAGCCGAAGAGCCAGCGCTGTCCGAAGACGTTTCCGTGGTCATGTGGCCAGCATGACTAAACACCAAGGCGCACGGAACGCTGTTCCCTTCCCACCGAAGCGGTACCTATTTATCTACTTGCAATTTCTTGCTTTCGAACTGCTAGGTTGGCAGGAGCTGGAACTAGAGACGGGAGCTCACTCCGTCATGCGGCCCACTCGGGTCTCAAACTGCTGAACTACCGACCTTCCACAGCCTGCGGTGCAGCGTCTTAACCCCTTGAGCCACTGCAGCTCCATAATTGTTGCATAGCAACAGCAAAATCTGTTAGGGACATCCATTGAAGAATGTCCCTGGTCCTTCCTAGGTTGACTCTTAGATAGTGTTGAGGAGGATCAGATACATTTGTTGAGGAGAAAGGGTGTCCCGGCAGCTAATAATCACTCAATGGAACCTCCATGTTCAAGCGTAGTGTGCCACAAAATTCCAGTTTCTGGGGGAAGGCAACGGTGTGAGAGGGCTGTCACCTTTTGGACCTGTTCTGTGGTCTTCCTGGAACCATCCCACTAGTCCTTCTGGGACACAGAATGGATTCTTAGTCATCTACTTCATGTATAGCCCACTGTTCTGCCCAGCGGACACCGAAAGCAGCATACATTGTCCTCCTCTCCTCCAGTCCATCCTCACAACAGCCCTGCGATGGAGGTCAGGGTCAGAGTGTGCGACCGGCCCAAAGTCACCTAGCGAGCTTCCATGGCGGAGGGGAGATTCGAACCTGGGTCTCCCAGATCCTCGTCTAACATTCTAATGCGGCGCCCGTAGCACCATGGCGCCTGCTGACACCTTTTCTGGTGCCCTCCAAGTGTTTTTAGAAAGTGGGCGGGGTCCGGTGGGTCACTGGAGACTGGATTGGCTGTGCAGATTTTTTAAACTGTTGCTTTGGGAGCAGCTGCCAACACAGCACGAGGAGCTGCACTGTGCTAAGCCGTGGCGATCGTTTTGTGGCTGGCCCCACCTCCCGCAGCAGTCATTTTGTGGCAGCCATTTTGTTGCTCCACCCACCGTGCCATCTCAGAATTCCAACAGCACACATAGGCTTTAAAAGGTCAGGGACCCCTTCTCTAACCTCTAGACTACGTTGGCCCTTCATCTGATCTAGTGAGTCTTTGCTTACATTCTCATGCAAGTTCAGGCAAAGCATTCCCTCTCTTCTTGAAAAGAGCAGCTCTCTGAGCCCCACCTACCTCACAGGGTGTCTGTTTTGGGGAGGAGAAGGAAAAGGAGTTTGTAAGCTGCTCTGAGATTCTGAGTGAAGGGCAGGGTATAAATCCAATCTCCTCCTCCTTCTCCTCTGTTAAAAACACCTTCATTGTTCTGTATGCTAATTTACTGCCCACCCTCTTTATGTATGGCTGTTATTTCTATTTCCATTTCGTTGTATCTGAAGAAGTGTGCCTGCACATGAGAGCTCATACCTCGAATAAACCTTTGCTGGGCTTAAAGATGTCGCTGGACTCAAAATTTGTTCTACTGCTTCCAGACCAACACGGCTCCCCACCTGGATCTGACAAAGGTGGTGGTAGCAAAATGCCTTTCTGAGCCTGGTGACAGATGTGCCTTTCCAGAGCATGCTCGAAAAAGAGTTTGATAGCCGCGCCCAGTGGCAACAGCGGGACTAAACAGAGGCCGTATTCCTGAATATTCCTGGAACATAATGGGAAATGACTAATCTTCACACTTCCCAAGAACATAATGGATGTTTCTGAATTCAATTGCCGAAATAGGAAGGTGTTATTTATTGCTGGAATCGAGAACTGGGAAGGAGAGGGGGAACCTAAGCTGAAGGGGGAAAGCAAAGGAAGACGCTTTATGGGCACCTTAAAAGATTGAACAGGTCGCGCCCACTTCACTGGATGTATGAAGTGTGCCCTTGATTGACAGCTTTACGTACAGACACACACAGCCCTGACCTGGATGTAGGGTTGCCCAGTCTTCCCTGGCAGGGAATGGGGTGTTGTTGTTTTTTGCCAGATCCAAGTTGGGAAACTCCTGGAGATTTTGGGGATGGAGCCTGAGGAGGACAGGGGCCTCAGTGGGGTACAATGCCATAGACTCCACCCTCCAAAGCATCCATTTTCTCCAGGGGAGCGGATCTCTGTAGTCTGGAGATGAGCTGTAATTCTGGGGGATCCCCAGGTCCCACCTGTATGGTCCGGGCCAGTGTTCCCTCTAAGCTGAGTTAGTGAGAGCTAGATCACAGTTTTTTAGCCTCCGCCTCACACATTTTTGTCTTGGCTCAGGAAGGGACGGCTCCAGAGCAAACTAATTTTATGCAGCAGCCAAATCGCTCGCTCACAACTTTAATGCCAGGAGCTCACAAAGTAGGATTTTTGCTCACAAGACTCCACAGCTTAGAGGGAACATTGGTCCGGGCTAGCCCGATCTCATCCGATCTCAGAAGCTAAGCAGGGTCGGCCCTGGTCAGTATTTGGATGAGAGGCTTCCAAGGAAATTCACGGTTACCATGCAGAGGCCAGCAACGGACAACCACCTCTGAATGTCTCTTGCCTAGAAAACCTTTCAGCATCACCGTAAGTTGGCTGCAACTTGACGGCACATTCCACCACCGCAGACACGCACGCATGCAAATATATCTATGCATTGTATATATACACACCTGCTTGTATCACAGGCATGGAGGGGAACCTGTAAACAGTGGAGTCAGAAGGCTGTGAAGTGTAAGTGGTCCAGTTTGTGACATTTGTACAGCTCAGATGTATCCGTGTGAAGCCTTCTCTGCCTTGAGGGAGGCATGTGAGTCTGTATTTGTTTTTTTAAAGAGAAAACCATGTGAAAGTGTTGGATCTTGATGATTTTTTTGGTAGGCATTATGGTGATTTAGTACATTCCTATCCTACCCTTCCTGCAAGGAGCTCAGGACAATCCTATGAGGTAGGTTACACCAAGAGAAGGTGAGTGACCCAAGATAGCCCACTGAGCTTCGTGGCAGAGTGGAGATTTGAACCCAGCTCTCCCAGACACTAGCCTGACCTTCTGGCCATGACACCACAGTGCCAGTTTGGTGTAGTGTTTAGGAGCGTGGACTCTAATCTGGGAGAACTGGGTTTGATTTCCCCCACTCCTCCACATGCAGCTGCTGGCGTGACCTTGGGTCAGTTACAAGCTCTTTCAGAGCTGCTCTCTCAAGGGCGGTCCTCGAAAGAGCTCTCTCAGCCCGACCTACCTCACAGGGTGTCTCTTGTGGGGAGGGGAAGGGAAAGGGATTGTAAACCAAGACTCCTTTGGGTAGTGAATGGCAGGGTATAAATCCAATCTCCTCCTCCTCTTCCTCGGGTTCTTGCTTGCGTTTGTTTATTGTAATCTGCTTGAACTACTGAGCCAACAAAGTAGAAATTTGCACACCAAAAGTTCTGGGTTCAGTTCCTAGCACTTACATTTAAAAGCATCAAGTAGCAGGTGGTGTGGGGGGGGGAAAGGTAAAGGTTCCCTTGCTCGAAAGCCAGTCGAGTCCGACTCTAGGGTTGCGGTGCTCATCTCTGTTTCAAAGCCGAAGAGCCAGCGCTGTCTGAAGACATTTCCATGGTCATGTGGCCGGCATGACTAAACACCAAGGCACACGGAACGCTGTTACCTTCCCACTGAAGTGGTACCTATTTATCTACTTGCAATTTCTTGCTTTTGAACTGCTAGGTTGGCAGGAGCTGGGACCAGAGACGGGAGCTCACTCCGTCATGCGGCAACTCAGGTCTCGAACTGCTGAACTACCGACCTTCCACAGCCTGCAGTTCAGCGTCTTAACCACTTGAGCCACCTCTGCCAGAGAGCCACTGCCAGTTGGAACAGACAGTACAGACTTCAGGAGACCACTAGTCTGACTGGGTATTCATGCAATCTTCTTAAAGGGAGTGGATGAGCATCTGCTTTGTGTGTAGGAGGGCCCAGGTTTAAATCCCTGGCATCTCCGATTAAAGAATGAGGTCGGAGGTGAGGTGAAAGACCTCTGCCTGAGACCCTGCAGAGCCGCTGCCAGCCAGAGTGGATGATACTGACTTTGATAGACTCAGGAGGCAGCCTGATGAGTTCTCGCGTCATGAGCGAATGCAGATATCCGAGTTTGTTCCCACGTGCGCTCTAGCTGCAGACTGCCGAAGGCGACAAAAACAACATTTGTCAAAACATACCGGGAGACGAGTGATCGCCTACATGCTGAATCCTTGTTGCGCAAATGAACCGTGGTTAAAATAAAACATGGTTTTGTGCAAGGTCTGAACGGAGTCGTTGATGATGTATATCCTCGCCAAGGCCTTTTCTCCCGTCTCCAGTTAAAAGGATCTCAAGGGTCTTTCTCGGCTCTAGACCCCGCAGAGAGCCGCTGCCAGCCAGAGCAGACAATGCTGAAGCAGACAACCTGACTCTATTTAACCACTGGCCTGACTCATTTGGTCTGCCGCTCTTAGCGGTGCAAGGGCCGCGGCCGTTCCTGATATGAAAAGTGAGAGGGGGGAGCGCTGCAGAAGCAGGCAATAATTACCCTGGGAGAAATCACAGCATGTGGATGGAGGAGAAAGAAAGAAATTAGCACGGACTGCGTCATACGAAGAATATTATAGACAATTACCCTGTGGGAGAAGGGAAAGAATGAACAAGGAGAAATCTAGCCACTGAGTCATTTTCACCACCATTATTTTTATCGCGCTCTGGAGAAAGGGCTCAGCGGCTGAATTTCTACTTGCGTTGCAGCCTGACAAAAATATCCGGCCAGAGGAAAAACAACAACATTTGTAACCGCAGCCCAACCAGCGAAGAGGACCCTTCCCCAAGTCCCTTTCAAGGTAGGATCCCTTCATTCGACTCCCAGCAGTGAAACAGGAGCTATTGCTTCAAACAGCTGACGGGTGTTGAGGGTGAACCGAAGTTAACAAAACTCTCTCAAATAATAAATCTGAAGTGTGGCACAGCCCTGTCATCTCTCCAGAGGACACAGACGTTGTCCAGCTGGAAGGCTGGCCAGAAGAGGAGACTGTGTGTAGTGGTGCTTCTTGTGCTGTGGCAAGAACACAACAGAAGCCAGACACCTAAGAAGCTGGCAAGTATCCATCCATGATGGGGAATCTCCACATTGTCAGCTATGCTGCCATGTTGGTTCAGGAGGCCATAGGCTTCCCTTTTCTGTGTACTAATTATTGCTGCATTCCATCTGTGCTTCTTCTCTGCTGTAACGCTGTTATCTCTAAGATGTGCAGGTGGTGTAGTGTCTGGAGCTCAGGGAAGGCCGTGGGAGCGCTATCGGTTCCCAGCTCTGGCTCTAACGGTCTGGAGCTATTCTCCTGCGTGCGGGAATCCGGTTAATTGGCTTAGGGACAGGGGGGTGCATACAAATGCCCTATATCCCATTATGCTTGTAGGGGTGACACCATTCTTAACAGTGCTTTTGTTAATGCATCTATAGCTCTTCAATAAAGTATAACCTTTCTGATAAGCGTGTACTCCGTTGCTGGCTGTGGAACCTGACACACATGTGGCAATGGCTGCTCATGCCCAGGACTGGCATCAGCATCCCCAGAGGTGGGGGTTGCCAGGCCCCCCAAGCCCATAGCCATGGTGGGGCTTTGGGGGGCCCTTTCTTAAAGGCACAGCCCCACAAGAATTTATCCTGTAAATGCTTTTTTTCCAATCATTTAAAAACATTTTTAAAAGGTGTGTGCTCCTTTAAGCAGAGTGGGGTGCTACAGTTGACTAATTCCCGAACTAAGCCAAGGGGGTTTGAGTAGGTGACCTCTAGGATACCTTGTAACTCTGTGTCAAGAAACTGGTCTCCTTTAAGAGAGTTTTTGCCTAAGTGTTAGCTTTCTTGACTATAGAAACCATCACCCCAACCTGCCAGCTTGTTATCAGAATTCTTGCTTAGGCTGACAGAAGTGATTAACTTGCAGCAGCTGAGAGCTGTCATCCAAAGTGATTGACAGCTTGCAGATTAGGGATCTAGCCTGGTAGCAGCTTTCTATTGGCTAAATGGCTTTTGTTGCTCCGCCCACAAGCCACAAAATCCTGGGGCCCTCCGGCCACTGGTGAGAGATGGGAGGGGTAGGGTTGCCAGATCCAGGTTGGGAATCTCTTGGAAATTTGGGGATGGAGCCTGGGGAGGACAGGAACCTTACTGAGGTATAATGCCACAGAGCCCACCCTTCAAAGCAGCCATTTTCTCCAGGGGAACTGATCTATGTAGTCTAGAGATGAGCTGTAATTCCAGGGGATCCCCAGGTCCCACCTGGAGGCTGGCATCCCTAGGCAGCTACCAGGGCCCACTTGGATCTGCGGAATGACAACCCTAATTCACAATCAGGTGGGAACACACACAGGTTGACGGGTGAAAAGGTAGGCACGAGGGGCAGAAGGGGGCCCCTGTGTACTGTCTGCCCAGGCAGGGCCTCCCAAAACCTGGGACTGGCATTGCGCATGCCTCCTGCAAATGGCTCCCTCTCTCCCTAGCACATAGCCCCACGACATTCGGTCTTCCACCCAATCATTCGCCGAGAAGCAAACATGCTCCCACCTTCTTGTCTTGTCTACGATCAGAAAGGCCATGCCAGCACTGGAGCCCTTTGTGGGTACTGGAAAATGCTCTTAACATTTAATCTGCATAGCATTATTTAATCAGTGAGATAAAAGTTAAACAAATTCTATTTATTTATGTTTCCGTAGTCACGCAGAGACTTATGGTGGGTCCCCTGCTGGGTACCGTCAGCTATCCTTCCCCAGTCCTCGACCGTTTCTGGCTGTGGTCCTGCTGGGAGCTCTTTTTGAAATATGAATCATCCCTTTATTTTTGTGAAATTGCTGTAATCCATCCTAAAGTCAGGCTCGGCTATAAACAAACAAAACGAAACAACATCTTCTGGTTGTTAAGTCGCTCGCTTAACAAAGTAGTCGGAGAGGGATTCAGCAAAGGTTCACCTTTATTCAACAACTCGAACACAACTCCAACACGGATCAACATCTGGTAGCCAGAACAGCCTTTACATTGCAGCTGTCCTGTTTTAAACTGCTTTTAATGTAGCCACGCCTACTGTACATTTACCAACCAATAAGGTTGTATGTATAAGGACCAATCACGGACGTTCCCGCTCTGGGAGCTTGTTGATAGTGATTGGTTAGGTGCTTCCTGGGCTAGCAATGTGATTGGATGTATTTGGATCCTAGCCCCGGACGAAGCTTTACATAGCATTTCAATTAGATGTTTTTCATAACACATTATGCATTCAATGGCAGTTTATTGAATACATTACAATTGTGGTAAACAGAAATATAGCAAACGCTGCTTAAAGCAGGTGTCTCCAACGTGGTGCTCGTGGGCGCCAGGGAGCCCGCCGACAACCTTTTCCAGTGCCCACCAAGTGTTTTTAGAAAGTGGGTGGGACCAGTTGGGACTCCTGTCCAGCAGGGCTTCTGATTGGCCACTGGAGATCTGATTGGCTATGCAGATTAAAATAACATTGTTTTGGTGACAGCCGCCCCTACAGTGTTGGTTTTCTCTTTCCCAGTGCTCTTTCCTAGTGTATTTTTTAAAATGACTCCTCTTGTCCCAGTTTGGCATAGTGGTTAAGTGCGCAGACTCTAATCTGGGAGAACGGGGTTTGATTCCCCACTCCTCCACTTGCAGCTGCTGGATGACCTTGGGCAAGCCATAGTTCTGTCAGAGCAGACCTTGAGAGAACAGCTCTGGAAAGAGCTCTCTGAGCCCCACCTACCTCACAGGGTATCTGTTGTGGGGAGGGGGAAGGGAATGGAGTTTGTAAGCCAGTCTGAGACTCCGAGTGAAGGGCAGGGTATAAATCCAATCCCTTCTCTTCACTTGGCTTTCCTTTGTGTGTGGCTCTGCCCCTCAGGGCAGCCATTTTATGCTTGATCATCAGTGCCTTGTATAGATAGGTGGTGCCTGGAGTTCTCTCAGAATGATATCTCCTGCAAATCATTTTGGCTGAATTCTTCTTTTCTTGGTTTTTGGTGTGCACGTGTGTATGCGTGCATGCCTGGAAGTCAAGGTTGACGTCTGGCGACCCCTAGTGCGGCTGGGAGGCAAGGACGTTTCAGAGAGGTGGCTTCTTATTGTCTGCCTTTGTGTCCCGGCTAGGGCTCTCAAATCTCGCCAAATCATGGCGGGGAATCGCATGCCTTTGCAGAATCCCTGCCGCGGGGATGGCGGGTGCAACACATCTCACCGTCCCCGGGGCAGGGATTCTGCAAAGACATGCGATCCCCCGCTTGGCAACCCTAGTCCTGGCCCTGGTATTCCTTGGAGGTCTCCCATCCAAGTAGTTGCCTGGGTCGGCCCTGCTTAGCTTCCGAGATCTGAAGAGATCGGGCTAGCCTGGGCTATCCAGGTCAGGGTTGGCCACAGGCTTTCAAAACAAAAATTAAAATTGTCCAGTAATAGATCATCATATGGCTCAAAAGAAGACTCATCAGCTGCCGTGTGTGAGAGGGCAGACAATGCGCAAGAAGGTGCCTTAGCGTTCATGTGCGTGCATTGAGATGAATGTGTGTCAGAGGCCAGATGCAAGCCACACATACAAATTCTTGGGTATTTCACCTCTACAGAGCAGGTTGGGACAGGGAGCCAAGACTTCAAAACCTAGCCACCGTAGTGCAATGGTGCAAAGATAAAATAGAAAAGAAGCCACTCTCTCCCTCCAAATAAAAACAAAAACAAGGACATTATAACGACGGCAACTGATCAGGAACAGTCCCTGGAAAACAAGAACAGTTGGAGAGAATGTAGAAACAGTCTCTTGCGTCTCTCTCAGGTGGCTCCTCCTTACCGGAAGGTTTGGCAGGATACGGAACAGTAAATACGCCCACCAGCATGGATCAGTGCGCCAAAGCATTAATCACCCAGGATCTGCAAAGTGTGGGCTCAGCTGCTCAGTCGCCTGCTGCCAGGGCCTGATCCACCACAACTGATCAATCACCCTCATCGGGGTCATCTCGTCTGCTGGAAGCCCCGCCTCGGGACCCCGAAACCTGCCTCGGTCAACAGTTCAACCTCTATGTCTGCCCTCAGTGAAAGATAGTTTTGCAAACATCAAGAGATGAGAGGAGAAGACAGGCACTGCGACAGTGGCTGTGGCTTCCTTCCTCTACAGATGTGGCACTTCACTGTGGTGTTGGGGTGCGAGCGTTGGATTAGGATCTAGGTGACCCAGGTTCGAATTCTGACTCTGCGGTGAAAACTCTCCGGGCAGCCTTGAGCCAGTCAGTCACCTCCTCTTTCTCGCACAGGCGTGCCAACGGATAGCATGACTGCACTCTGAGAATCACGCCTAATAACAACTTTCTTTTTTTTATCGGCATTTCCAGCCATTGAGTCACTCTGGGTTCTCTTGTTCCCCCCATGTATGAATGAAGGTTCTTTGATCGGTAAAGTGGGTCTTTCTGCAGTTCCCTCCGACAGCCAGGGGGTGGGGGTGGAGCTCTGGATGAGTCTCCGTGGTGCCTGAGAACAGCTCTGCTGGATCAAGCCAAAGATCCCAGCAGTCCATCATCCTGTTTCCCAAAACGGACTTCAGGAAAGCCAGAAGCAGCCTATGAAGGCTATAGTCTTCTTTCATGCTGTCTCTTCCAGTTGGGCACTCGGGAGTTTTGCATAGCCATCGAGGTGGAACCGTAGCTCAGTGGAAGAGCCTCTGCTTTGAGTGCGGAAGGTCTCCAGTTCAATCCCCAGTATCTCCAATTTAAAAAGATAAGGCAATGTGAAAGACCACTGCAACAGATTCTGGAGAGCCACTGTCCGAAATACTGACCTCGATAGACTAAGGACCCGATTCGTTATAAAGTCATGCCGTGGCTCAGTGGTAGAGCATCCGCTTAGCATGCTGAAAGCCCCAAGTTCAGTCCCCGACATCTCCAGTTAAAGGTAGTAGGTGATGCGAAAGACCTTCGCCTGCAACCCCAGAAAGCCACTGCCAGTCTGAGTAGGCAGGGCTATTTTTGGGCAGGAACGCACAGGAACGGAGTTCCGGCTGGCTCCCAAGTTGGCCACGCTCAGCAGGAAAGAACATAAGAGACGCCAATGTTGGATCAGGCCAAAGGCCCATCCAGTCCAACACTCTGTGTCACACAGTGGCCAGAAATACCAGTGCCATCAGGAGGTCCAGCAGTGGGGCCAGGACATTAGAAGCCCTCCCACTGTTGACCCCCCCCCCAAGCACCAAGAAGACAGAGCATCACTTGCCCCAGAGCCCCTAGCTATACCTTGTGGCTAATAGCCACTGATGGACCTCTGCTCCATATGCTTATCTAATTCCCTTTTGAAGCCGTCCATGCTTGTAGCACCCACCACTTCCTGTGGCAGTGAATTCCATGTGTTAATCACTCTTTGGGTGAAGAAGTACTTCCTTTTATCCGTTCTAACCCGACCGCTCTGCAGTTTCATGGAGTGCCCACGAGTTCTTGTATTGTGAGAAAGGGAGAAAAGTACCTCTTTCTTTACCTGCTCTTTCCCATGCATAATCTTATAAACCTCGATCATGTCACCCCTCAGTCGTCTTTTCTCCAAGCTAAAGAGCCCTAAGCGCTTTAACCTTTCCTCATAGGGAAAGTGTTCCAACCCTTTTATCATTCGAGTTGCCCTTTTCTGCACTTTTTCCAAAGCTATAATATCCTTTTTAAGGTGTGGTGCCCAGAACTGCACACAGTATTCCAAATGAGGTCTCACCATTGATTTATATAGGGGCATTATGATATTGGCTGATCTGTTTTCAATACCCTTCCTAATAATCCCCAGCATAGCATTGGCCTTCTTTATTGCAGTCACACACTGTCTCGACATTTTCAGTGAGTTATCCACTACAACTCCAAGATCTCTCTCTTGCTCAGTCTCTGCCAGTTCAGACCCCATCAATGTGTATTTATATTTAGGATTTTTGGCTCCAATGTGCATCACCTTGCACTTGGCCACATTGAACCCCATTTGCCATGTTGACAAGGTAAACAGGTAAACAACAAACAAGGTAAACAGAATAACAAGCAAAAGGTGGGTGTGGCTGGATGACCACACTTCTGGTAACATGGCGGTGCGTCCTAATGTGCTAATGAGCTGTGCTGTCGTGGGTGTGGCCCAATATGCTAATGAGTTCCTGCTGTTGGGTGTGGCCTATTATGCTAATGAGTTCCTGCTGGGCTTTTTCTACAAAAAGAGCCCTGTATAGGCAATACTAACCTTAATTGACCGAGGGTCTGATTCAGTATAAGCCAGCTTCACGTGTGTTCGTGGTTGTCTGTACAAGTCCTGCTATAGCAGCAGTACTCATGAAGAGCCACGTTCACAACTACCATCAATGCAGAGAGCCACATTTACTTCCATCCCCAGCATGAGGCCCGCACTTCAGGAAGGCTCACAGCTGCATTGTTCCTCCGATAGCAGCTGTTTCAAGATGGAAACAACCTGATAACCACAAGCCCCACCGGGCAAAGGCCTTGTCCGCTTGCTGAAACATGGGGCAGGTGCCAACATTGGAAAACGCTGCTCAGAAGAGCCACACCTGGCATGTCAAAGAGCCACATTTGCCTCCTGCACCACCAAGTGAGTATCACTGCACTATGGACTCAGGACCGTTTCCCATCAAACGGATTTTGCAGCTGACAACCTCACGCACTCATAATCTTCTTTGTGAACCTGTGGTAAGTATGTAGGGGAGACCTCTGGCACTGGAAGGCTTCACGCATGCTTGCCATGTGCAGTGCACATGAGTGATCGGTAGTCATAGAGGTCCCTTCTCCTGAAGGAGCCACAGTGGCTCAGAGGTTAAGACGCTGAGCTGCAGACCAGAAGGTCTGTAGCTCGGCAGTTTGAGACCCTAGTGCCATGTGACGGAGTGAGCCCCCGTCTGGCCCCAGCTCCTGCCAACCTAGCAGTTCGAAAGCGAGAAAATGCAAGTAGATAAATAGGTACCACTTCGGTGGGAAGGTAACAGCATTCCGTGTGCCTCAGCGTGTAGTCATGCCGGCCACATGACCACGGAAACATCTTCGGACAGCACTGGCTTTTCGGCTTGGAAACGGAGATGAGCACCGCCCCCTAGAGTTGGATTTGACTGGCTTTCATGCAAGGGGAACCTTTACCTTCTCCTGAAACCGTTTCCTCTGTTCTGGAATCGTCTTCAGTAATAAACAGCATGGTCTAGTAATAATAGAAATGCAGTCTGGGCATGCTCAGAAGAATTCCGTTATTCCACCTCACGTCCCCCGGCTAAATGATGACTGTGTGTTCGGTGATCCAGATCCACATCTATCCTAAATCTGGACCCCTCCCCAACTTTGAAACTTGGCTGTTTACCTATCAGAATGCTTCATTTTCATCAGTCTGCTTGTTTTGACTGTGCAACAAAAATATGTGTGTGTGTGTGGGGGGGTGGATATTGCAGTTATTCAACCACCGTATGTCTTCCTCCCCCACTGAACTGGATCATTGGTACTGAAGCCAAGCTTCGGCTGGAGGGAAGAGCAGCACGGATTTCTAGTCAGTGACCGCGTAGTGCAGACCTAGTTCTCTGGATCGAGATTCTATCTGTCCCAGTAGCGGGGCCAGGGGTCATTTCATAGAAAAAGAGCTAGGGGAACTCAATAGCATAACTCATTAGCATATGCTACACCCCCTGACATCAGGGGCCCGGCGGTCGACCTGCAAGGCCAGCGGGAGTGCGAGGAAGCCCCGCCAAGGCCCTCCCTGGCCCCAAGCAGGCAGGGGTGGGGAGAGGCAGGGAGGAAGCAACTTACCCTCCCTCTTCTCCTGCCTCCTCCTGGCTGAATGAGGGCTGGAAGCGGGGCGGCCGGAAGCAGGGGGCGGGGCTTCGTCATGTGCCCCGCCCCCTTGCACCTCACCCGGGGGAACTGCGTTTCCCCGCATTCCCCCCCGAAATGACCTCTGAGCGGGGCAATTCCATGAATGGAGTGACTGCTTCAGCTGGTGGTGTGTGAGTGGGGTTGCCAGGTCCGACTCAGGAAATGTCTGGGGACTTTGGAGGTGGAGCCAGGATGTGACATCACTTTTGTGATGTCACATCCTGTGAATACACCTCCAGGTCCAGCCCCACCCCCCCACCCAGAAGGTTCTTGTGATTCCATGGTAGGCGCTTGTGCTTCTAACAGAGTGGTTGCTCTCAACTCATTCTCCACCCAAGCCCCACACACGGGTACCATTTAGGGTTGCCAGGCGAGACTGACAAGCCGGGGGGGGGGGAGGGACTTTCCAGGAGCCTCCGGGAGAGGGGAGGGAAGAAGCCTGATTGAACTCCAAAGGGAGTTCTGGCCATCACATTGAATGGCACTGTGTTCTTTTTAAATGCCTCCCTTCATTGGAAATAATGGAGGATGGGGGCACCTTCTTTTGGGGCTCACAGAATTGGACCCCCAGTCCAATCTTTTCGAAACTTGGTTTTTTTTCAGGAGATGCACCACCAGCTATGCTGAAAATTTGGTGCCTCTACCTTAAAAAACAGGGCCTCCCCTGAGCCCCAGATACCCATGGATCTATTCTCCATTATGCCCTATGGGGACCGGTCTCCGTAGGGTATAATGGAGCACCCAGTGGACATTCCCCACTGCTTTCTGATAACCCTGAAGTGTGTGTGTGGGGAGGGGGCTCCAAACCAGGGGATCTTCTGCCTCCAACTGGGGATTGGTAACCCTATGCGTGAGAAAAGTTTCTGCTGCATTACGTCTTGAAAGAAAGAAAACAAACATGGGGGGTGTACTTCCTTAGGAGGTGGTGCTAGTATCCAGGCCAATTGGCTACCTCCAGTCAGAGACAGCTTTGAGATTGAGGGCAGGATTTGGATTCAGAGTGTAGGAAGGAGCATAGAGACAGAAATGCTAGAGTAGCACACACCCCTTGGTTTCGTTTGATTTAGGAAATCCATGGAACTTTGCATGATCTGCCTGTG
>NW_015170323.1:267049-274370 GCF_001447785.1 Gekko japonicus | reverse complement strand
TACTTCTGGGGATGAGTATTTGGCCCCAGAAGAAAACCTAAGTACTGCTGGGGAGGAGATCCCGGCTCCTGACAACCCCGCACCTGAAGCCACGGAAACTGCTCCAGCAGCAACTGAAGCAGACTCACGCCGGAGCAACACACCCCCTGACTCGCCCCCACCGGTATCCCATCTGCGGGAACAATGCCGACAGGACATAGCATCCCGGTGGTGGGGTGCGTGCATGTGCGGTAGGTGCTCTTTTAGCCCTGAGTACTAGTGGGAGTCGGGATGCAATTAGGGTGCGCTAATTGCCAACAGCCTGATGGGTTATTTAGCTCTCGCACCCACACCGACTAGTTGTGCCAGCAACTAGTCATTTTGGACAAAGCTCTGCACCTCACCACCCGTGTTCCAGTTCCTGCTCCTCGTCTTGACTTCTCGGCTCGTACGATGCCGCTCCTGACCTACACCCCGGACCTCTGGCTTCTTTGGATTCTGGCTTTAACGACTAATCTTTGGTGATTTGGACTTGGTCTCTTAGTATTGCTGTTTGCCCGGTTTTGACTGGACTGCCTTTGGACTCTCTTGCTCTTGCCTGGCCTAGTACCGCATTCGTGACAGCCTGCTGGGTGGGGCCAGGCTTGACTGATGGCACAGACTGGCAATTTGGTAATGCAAGGGCATGTGACATCATTTCTGAACGATGCTCTAGGAATTTCCCCTAATCATTATGGTAAAGACCATAGAGCCATATGGGAAATTCCTAGAGCATCACTATGGAGGCAATTTTCTGGCCATTGTTTTGTCCTGCTCTTCAGTTTCTCAGAGGTGTGGGGTTGGGGCCAAGGGCAGGGGGTTTACCTGCAAATAGCAAGCCCACCTACATGCCTGTTTTGTGAAACCTGAAAATGCATCCATCTCTTCTCTCAGGGCTATGAAGTGTGATTCACGGGATTAGACAGACGTGTGTGGGATACTGCAAAAATCTGGCCACTGAATGCTTTTAGTATAACCGATTTCGTCCATATTCTTAAGACACCAGGAGCTGAGGTTTAACAGTTGCTAAATTCATAACGACCCTGAGATTTGCCGACAGGTGGATTCGTTTTTTCGGTCCCTTTGTCTGAAACTTATATTGGGAGGAAAATTCTGAATCTGTATCCAAGGGAACCATCCTTGTGGCTTGTGTTGAAGGAAAGGCAGACGCCACACTGAGTAATCTTCTCTTCAGTTTTGACTTTTTTCTCTCTTATTTCATCAAAGTTATTAACCCTACATGTGCCTCGGAGAGTAGCTTCGATATGCCTTCACGACTAAGAGCGCTCTTATGGCTTACTAAGGAGTGGCAGATTCAAAGGAACAGGATCAGTGCTCATTGGGAGTTGAGGCCCAGTCTTAGAGGTAGGGGCAGTAGCTTGGTCATGGAGAAATCCAAGAGAAAAGTTGTGGTAGCACCCTTAGGTGCAACTAGCAAAACACAGAACAGCCACCTATAGAATTTATGGATGGGCCAATCAGAGACTGGAGTACTGTTGGCCAATCAGCCCCGAGATTGTTGCTCCTGTGTTCTTCCCTGTTACCTCCAGAGGGCGCTAGGGGGCTGCTGCCTCTGTGCCTGACTAATTCCAAGCTGGCCTGGTTCCAGTCACATCTTTCTGACAAGTGTCATTTCCACTTCAGCAAAAGCCGTACAGCGACTTTGAACACACATTGACAGGCATTCATGGAGGCTGCCTTGTGGCTACAGAAACCTCTGACCTTCTAGATGTGCGGTGCCTGAATGCTTTCCAAGAAGTTCTGAAAAAACTTTCTTGTATGTGCTTGCCTCCCCCCCCCCCCCACCTGCCCAGGAGTGAGATAAATCTAATCTATGTTTAGAAAATCCTACACATACACAGAGAGAGAGAGAAAGAGAGAGAGAGATCTGATTTATTGTACTGTTGAAAAGCCATTGATGCTTTTGGAGAATGGGCTAGGAAATAAATGGAAATAAGCAGGGCTATTTTGGGGCAGGAACGC
This sequence comes from Gekko japonicus, assembly GCF_001447785.1. Lineage (NCBI taxonomy): Eukaryota > Metazoa > Chordata > Lepidosauria > Squamata > Gekkonidae > Gekko > Gekko japonicus. The sequence goes on along the minus strand of NW_015170323.1, from coordinate 272,369 downwards.
ACAGGAACGGAGTTCCGGCTGGCTTCAGAGTTGGCCACGCCCACTACAGGCAAAACCTCTGCGTGAGTGGCTACAGAGGGAAGGCCTGGAGAGCAATCCCCCCCAGCGACTCCGAGGCGGGCGGGCCAGGGGGGGTAAGGATCAGGTAGGCATTTAAAGTCCTCCCCGTGCCTTCCCCGGCCTCTCTAAGGGCCAGCTTGCCCGGGCTCCTTGCAGCCTTCCCTTCAAGGGGGGGCTTGCCTGGGCACCCCACAGCCATGGGGCGTTTGGGCAGGCCAGGGGAAGGCATGGGGTGTGGCCTAATATGCTAATGAACCGTACTATCGGGGGTGTGGCCTAATATGCTAATGAGTTCCTGCTGTTGGGTGTGGTCTGTTATGCTCATGAGTTCCTGCTGGGCTTTTTCTACAAAAAAAGCCCTGGAAATAAGTATGTACATGGTAGTGGAAAGTCCTTACCGCCACCCTGTAGGGTTTTCAAGCAAGAGGCATTCAGAAGGGGTTTACCATTGCCTGCGTCCAGTGTTCCCTCTAAGCTGAGTCAGTGTGAGCTGGCTCACAGTTTTTCAGCTTCCAGCTGACAGAGGTTTGTCTTCGCTCAGGAAGGACGGCTCCAGAGCGAACTCATTGATGCAGTCGCCAAATCGCTCGCTCGCAACTTTAATGCCACTAGCTCACAAAGTAGAATTTTTGGCTCACAAGACTCCACAGCTAAGAGGGAGGCATTGCCACTCTGGACTTCCTTGGTGGTCTCCCATCCAAGTACTAGCCAGGGGCGACCCTGGTTAGCTTTCAAGATCTGATGAGATCAGGCTACCCTGGGCCATCCCGGTCCGGGCAAATATACATACTTACAGGGTTCTTTTTGTAGAAAAAGCCCAGCTGGAACTCATTTGCATAATAGGCCACACCCAACAGCAGGAACCTATTAGCATATTAGGCCACACCCCTGACAGCACAGCTCATTAGCCTATTAGGCCACACACCCCATGTTACCAGAAGTGTGGTCATCCAGCCACACCCACCTTTTGCTTCTTATTCTGTTGACTTTGTTTGTCGTCAAAACCCAGGGCTTTTTTTGTAGCAGGAACTCCTTTGCATGTTAGGCCACACACCCCTAACGTAGCCAATCCTAATGAGTTCCTGCTGTTGGGTGTGGCCTGTTATGCTAATGAGTTCCTGCCGGGCGTGGCCAACTCGGGAGCCAGCCGGAACTCTGTTCCTGTACGTTCCTGCCCAAAAATAGCCCTGTACACATATATACATTATGTTTCAAAATTCTAACCTGGGGCTGGGTTCACACCATTTTTATGTGTGAGCAAGAACTTTTATTTCCCACCTCGGCTAGCAGTGATCATCTTCCCATCTTCAACTGCACTTGAGACGGAATAGCCAAAGGTGTACTCAGCGCATACCATGATTCAGTGCGCCACTGCAAGCTCCCCCATCTCCCGGCCTTTGGCATGCTGCAACCAAATTGCCTGTGACGTCTGTCAGAATCCCACATCTAGCTGCACCGCTACAAGCTCATCCTAAAAGCACACTGTGCACCTAAGGGTTGAGTGAATCAAACTTTTAAAGGCAGGAGAATGACAGAATAAACCTTTGTGGACTAGGGAAATCAAACGGAAATTGCCAAGTCTGGGGTGGGATATTCCTGGAGACTTGGGGGTGGAGGCTGGGGAGGGGAGGGGAGGTTTTGGGGAGCAGAGGGACTTCAGCGGGATACAATGGTGTAGACCTCACCCTCCAAAGCAGCCATTTTCTCCAGGGGAACTGATCTCTGTCGTCTGGAGATGAGTTGTAATAGTGGGAGATCTCCAGGCCCCACCTGGAGGCTGGCAAACCAAAGCAGCACAAGGAGGAGGGTTGGGAAACACCTAGGGTTGCCAACCTCCAGGTGGTGGCTGGAGACCTCACACGATTACAACTGATCTCCAGGTGACAGAGGTCAGCCCCCTGGAGAAAATGGCTGCTTTGGAGGGTGGAGTCTATGGTATTATACCTGGAGATTTTTTTTGGGGGGGGGGGACATGAGAAAGGTGGGGCTGGGGAGGGGACGGACTATAATGCCATAAAGTCCACCTTCCAAAGTGACCCTTTTCTCCAGGCGAATTGATTCCTGTCTCCTGGGGATCAGTTGGGATCAGTGTTCCCTCTAAGCTGAGTCGGCGTGAGCCAGCTCACAGTTTTTTAGCCTCCAGCTCTCCCATTTTTCTCTTAGCTCAGGAAGGAGGGCTTCAGAGCAAGCTAATTTCTGCAGCAGCCAAATCGTTCGCTCACCACTTTAAATGCCAGGAGCTCACAAAGCAGAATTTTCGCTCACAAGACTCCAGAGTTTAGAGGGAGCATTGGTTGGGATCCCAGGAGAGCTCCAGGCACGTTTCTGTACGCTTCCATAGGGCACAGCTCACTTAGTCAGAGGCCTGGAAGTGCACCTCCCTAGCGGATACGCTTATGCTTAACATCACAAACTAGAACCTCAGAACGAATTTCTTTGCTCCAACCGCCCAGGCTCCACTGGAATTCCCGCTTGAGGCACACCTCGCCTTTAATTTGCTTCTTAAAACTTATTTCGTGGAGGATTTTCGTCCCCCCCCCCCCCAATCCTAGAGGCTTGGGGCCGCGTAATCGGATCGGGAACCCGAAGACCGGCGGCCTTGGCCAGGATGGGTCTCCGTTGGACGCTCTGAGCAGCTTAGCCTCAAGCAGGCTCCCTCCGCGTGTGCGCACGATGCGCCCGTGCCCGGCGCGTCTGTGCTTGCGAGCACGCAGGCGCGCACACGTAGGCCTCCGTTCTCGCCCGGCCCAGGCTCCCTCTTGGCGTCGGTTTCCCTCCTACGGGCCGCAGCTGTGCCGCCCACTGTTGGCAAGAGGCCCGAGCTCGGTCCCGCCTCCGGCACAGGGCCTGGGGGGCTGACTTCCCCGCAGGGAGAAGCCGGGCCGGGCCTGCGGGAGGCGCCCAGCGGCAGGGAGCAGCGCTCATTGCCGATCGGGAAGGATCTCGGGACCTGCTGCGGGAGGGCTGAACCGTCCCCAGTGTTCCCTCTAAGCTGTGGAGTCTTGTGAGCAAAAATTCTACGTTGTGAGCCAGGGGCAATAAAGTTATGAGCGAGAAATTTGGCTACTGCGTAAATTACTTTGCCCTGGAGCCCTCCTTCCTGAGCTAAGACAAAAATCTGTGAGCTGGAGGCTAAAAAATTGTGAGCTAGCTCACTCTAACTCAGTTTAGAGGGAACACTGCTTTGTGAGCAAAAATTCTACTTTGTGAGCTACTGGCATTAAAGTTGCGAGCGAGCGATTTGGCTGCTCCATCAATTAGTTTGCTCTGGAGCCGTCCTTCCTGAGCAAAGACAAAAAGGTGTGAGCTGGAGGCTAAAAACTGAGCTAGCTCACACTCAGCTTAGAGGGAACACTGGTCCCCACCCCTCTCCCCATCCCCCGGAGGTTTCGGAGCAGCTGCCCAGGAGGGACTGAGTGGAAAATATCGAGGGGTTGGAAAGGCAGAGTTTAATGGCAGGGAAAGGTGGGGTGTGCGTGCCTAGTAACCAGCACCCTCTCTAACCTGCAAACGGGAGATTTCGGGGGTGCAGCAGCCTGAGGAAGGTGGGGTTTGCAGAAGGGAGTAGGGTTGCCAGCTCCGGGTTGGGAAATACCTGGGGATTTGGGGAGGGGGGGTGGAGCCTAAGGAGGGCATAGTTTGAAGAAGAAGAAGAGAGTAGATTTATAGCCCGCCCTTCACTCGGGAGTCTCAGAGCGTCTTACAAACTCCTTTCCCTTCCCCTCCCCACAACGGACACCCTGTGAGGTAGGTGGGGCTGAGAGAGCTCTTTCCAGAGCTGTCAAGAGAACAGCTGACAGAACTACGGCTTGCCCAAGGTCATCCAACAGCTGCAAGTGGAGGAATGGGGAATCAAACCCCGTTCTCCCAGATTAGAGTCCGCGCACTTAACCACGACACCAAACTGGCTATGGCATAGTGCCATAGAGTCCAACTTCCAAAGGTGCCATTCAAAGGTGCCATTTTCTCCCGGTGAACTGATCTCTGTCGCCCAGAGAACAGTTGTAATAGTGGGAGATCCCCAGCCACCACCTGGAGGTTGGCAACCCTTGATGGGGAGTCCGCCTTCCAAAGCAGCCAGTTTCTCCCCTGGGACTGGTCTCTGTCGCCTGGAGATCAGTTGTAATCTCGGGAGCTCTCCAGCCACCACCTGGAGGTTGGCAACCATGACTGGACTGTCGTTTCAGAGGAGAGCCAGGTTAGTAGAACAGCAGAACTGATCTGCAGTCGAGCAGCTGGACTCCAGTCCAGTCGCATCTTCGAAACCAACAAGATTTCCCTTGTCTGAGCTTTTGAGAATCAAAAGCTGCTTTCGTCAGGTGGCTCGTATTTCGACTCTTGAAAGTTTAGGTAAAGGTAAAGGTTTCCCTTGCTCGAAAGCCAGTCGAATCCAACTCTAGGGATGCGGTGCTCATCTCCGTTTCCTAGCCGAAGAGCCAGCGCTGTCCGAAGACATTTCCGTGGTCATGTGGCCGGCATGACTAGATGCCAAGGCGCACGGAACGCTGTTACCATCCCACCGAAGCGGTACCTATTTATGTATGTGCAGTTTCTTGCTTTCAAACTGCTAGGTTGGCAGGAGCTGGGACCAGAGACGGGAGCTCACCCCATCATGCGGCACTCGGGTCTTGAACTGCTGAACTACCGCAGCCCCTCCTTCGAAAGTTTATCCTCCCCCCAAAAAAACATATTGTTGGACTCTGAGGTGCTCCTGAACTGGAATCTAACTGGATCACAGGCCTCTTCAACATGTATGTATACGAGGTTATCCCATTTTTATCCTCAGAACAACCCTGTGAGGTCGGTTAGTATGAGAGAAAAGAGGCTCGCCCACCCAATAAACCATCTAGTCTTGATTTAGATATGTCTACCCTGCTCTTCTCTCCTAAAGGGCTCGTGACCTCGATCTCCCCTCGCCTCCATCTTACCCTCACAACAACCCTGTGAGGTCAGATAGGTATAAGGGAAAGTGACCGGGCCGAGGCTAAATGTGAGCCTCCGTGGCAAAGCAGGGATTGGAATCTGGGGGCTGCCAAATCCTCCGCTAACCACCACATCACCCTGTTCGAAGGAACAAAGTCGGAGGCCCCACGGAGCCTGCACGAAGCCCTTGGGGATTTGGATGGGGCCAGGCAGCCTGGACCTGACCTTTGGGCCGCTGGCACGATGAAGCAGGACTGATGTCTCGCATGCCCCTCCGGACTGGATCGTGTCCCGAAGGTGCCTTTCCTTTCCAGTCTTTCCTCCTCCCCCCCCCGCC